>NC_059210.1:39717610-39837610 GCF_020615455.1 Coregonus clupeaformis | reverse complement strand
AGCAAGGTCACATTCAGTCACCAGGTGCTCAATTAAAAGGAGCATTAACCTTGTTTATACAATATGGAGTGAGGCAGTACATTTATTGTCGTTAAACAGTGGGAGGACGCTTACTCCTGGCAGCCTGCCCACAAGCCACATGAACTGGACTGGCACACACAGCCTCTAAGCCAACACAAGGGACACATTTGGGACATGCTAGTGATGGCTGCAGCCAAACAGAGAACAAATGTTTGTGCTGTACCCTACCCTTCCTCTATATGCCTTGCAGAGGACTGAAAGCGTTCTTGAGAGGTGTCAGATACAATGGAAACTGTCTGCACAGCTTTATGACTTGGGACCCATGGCCACTGACCAAGTTCACAGCGGTGTGAAAAATACAAATAAAACAATGATGCCATTAATGTGGTGGTGCCCCTTTGATTATGAGTGTGCCAGGGACTTCAGCCTGCCCCTCACTCTCCTCGCCTTACCACCAGCTCCACTCGCTTACCTGCCAAGAAAGACTCATAGTAAAAGCCCCAGCCAGATGAAATAAAATATTTTACTCTGTCTTTATTTTTACGGTATAGTTTAGTTGGAATTTGCCTTGGACAAGCAACTTGCGCAGACTTTGGAAAGCTCACTGTTTGAAATCGTGAAATTTGGATGGCAGAAACATATAGTGTGGAGTGCAGGTTGTTAAAGAATCTCATTTTGAGACAACTGACACGTGCACTTTAACTGCTTGGTCAATCCCCCAAATTACTTTAAGCTGCTGTACAAGTAACTTCACCTCAGATTACCTCATATATAAAAAATTAGATTATGCTCAGGTTAGTTTGTATTGAACCTTGCAGCCTCTCTCCCTCTCTCTCTTTCACTCTCGCTTGCTCTCTCTTTCTCTCTCGCTCTCTCTGTCTCAAAATAACGCCACAGCACATGTTCGAAGACAATAATACTCTATAACGTGTACAAATGTTCTGAATGTCACATATTCCTTCAAGCTTGACATTGGCATTCACATACTTTGAAGGGTTTGAAGCCCATTCTGGTCAATATACTGTATATTTACCTGTGACAAGGGTTAATATTTCAACTGTGCAAGGAACAGAACCGTAACTTTCCATAGAATACATTTGTTCTATTAACTTGAAAGCCAATATTAAGTATTCTAATACTGTGTTCCCTAAAAGTGAAATATTGTAAATCTGCTACGCAGTAATAGACAATAAGTAGTATTGTTAAAGCAAAGTGGTAGGTTGAATATGGTTGGATGGAGCCTGTTTTCTATCTATCTGTCCCACTGTGTAGGTCATTTTCAGCTCTGGCTTTGCAATCCACAATAAACAAGATGCTATTTCATAAATGGAGGCTGTGTTTATCCCCAAAACACACAAGGAATGCATAAAATCTCTCTCCTTGCATCTGTGATTTAAAGTATATTATAGCCTATTATAAGGAGCTATTATAAATGCTTATAGCATATTTTAGAATACCTATTACTGGCCTTGTGTACTGTATTATGAAGGCATCTGTAGCCTTTAGGCAATTAAAGGCTAAAAGTAGTATTGAGCTGTTATGAATGTGCCTTAAAATGCACCATGGGGTGGTTATTGGTCCTATATGTGCAATCATAGTACATAAATATATGAAGAGTTTATTTCCAAAATGCTTTTTTCACATTTGTGTTTTTTCATCAGAAATGATTGCATATGGGTACCTTCATGTGTGTGTAAAATTTTACTGTTATCAGATTTTTATTTCAGAGATTTTATATGTGCATGAACATTTTTTTTTTTGCAAAACGCTATATATCCATTGTTTAGCTGGAATGGAATGTTTATATCCTGTATATTTGACTGATATGTGGTTGTCTCACCTAGCTATCTTAAGATGAATGCACTTACTGTAAGTCACTCTGGATAAGAGCATCTGCTAAATGACTAAAATGTAAATGTTTTACATACAGATCTCATATTACTGTATTGAATAATTTTTACAAAAACATAATGAGTGATACTATTTGTGTGTTTATTCTGAGATGTGTCTTGCTTATGTTCTATTACAGGTGGTTCCTACATCAGTATTGCAACTGTCACTGTTATTCTTAGAGGAGTGGCATGTAACTAACCTAAAATCAAGGCCTGTAATTTGTGGTTGATGGCACACTTTGAGATCAGTTCAATCTCAGTGCCTGAGGCGTCGATGCACAGGACCTGATTAGAGCAAATTACATGTGGGAGCTACTTCTGCAACCACGGCTTGGGGTGAATGTAATTGTGGCATTTCTGAATGAGATTATGTGGGAGGATCTTACAATGTACAGTATGCAAACATAAACCATTGTCAAAAAGAGTAGATCTGAATACAAAAGTCTAACATTTTAAATATTTAGTTTTTCAAGCATTGTGATAATTTAATCAGTTAAAAATATACTTTTAAGTTTGCATAGAGGCTCCTAAATTCATCATCTGAATTAAGGAATTGTCTGAATGCAAATTTGAAACATCACTAATCAGAAACAACAGATCAACTGTTTTCAAAGCTCTCTGCACTCAACCTGTGGTTTTTGTGCAAACCCACTCCAAACATTGTGGTGAAGGAACAACTGTTTTGAATCACGAGAACCTCCTATATTCCTGCTTTATCTGTATAACAAGTGGCTTGTGAGCTTCAGGGTAAGACAACATATCTTATCAAGGCTGTAGGACAGTAAGGGAAAGGGGGGCTTAAGGCTTAGACCCAGGCCTTGTGGGACGTTGTTTTACAATACAATCATTGCAAATAATATACAATAAATTACATACACACTTAGATGCACTCATGCAGGTACACATTTACACACATTTAAATGAAATGGTCATTTGATTCCAAAAATGTTTGTTTACTTCATTATTTTCTTAATTGATTTTGAGCCCTTGGGGATAGATACTGTGGAATCCCCCCTAAACCACACACACACACACACACACATGCACTCACACACACACACACACACACACACACACACACACACACACACACACACACACACACACACACACACACACACACACACACACACACACACACACACACATACACACACACACACCTTTCACATCACGTCTCCTCTTGAGGAATTAGAGGAGAGACAAAGGCAGAACATTCTTTAAGCTTCCCTCTGTTCTGAATGGGCGTGTGTATGTCATGTCAGAGGAGTGGAGCTTCCTATGGATTCATAAGCCTCTTCGGGTTCCCCCCTCTTCACTCCCTTGGCCTCTTTTACTTTCTGTCAGTTCTCTCTCCTCTCTCTTTCTCTCTCTCTGCCCCTCTCTCTCCCTTCTCGCTCTCGCTCTCTCTCCCTTCTCTCTCCCTCTCTTTATTTATCTCTCTCTCTCTTTTTTGTTTGCTCTCTTTAAGAGGTTTTCAAGCCCAGCCAGTGTTTGTAATTAGCTCCCTCATTGATTTGTATTGGGTTCCCAGGTGCCTGTGGGTGATAATGAGACGACCAGACCCTCTTTCTCACAGCAGGCTGAGAGCAGAAACAGAAACTGGGCTTTGTTCCCTGGACAGGGAGAAGACAAAAAGCTGCTAGAATGTGTGTAGAAGGTTCTCTGGAAAATATGAACAGGCATTCACAGGAAAAAAGAAAGCTCAAATGGAGTGAAACAGAAGGCAGTTATAATGACTGTCACCCCTCTAAAGTGTGGAGTTGGAAACCCTTTAGCAACCTGGTATTTGCAATTTCAGGGCTATATTGGAGATTATGCAGAACCCCTTTCCATGAAATATCCAACTGGTGTAGTTTCTCATTATTTTTTATTATCGTGGAATTTGGGTTTTATGAATGTTAGGTGTCAGCATTATGCTATTACAGTACTGTTGATCCCTAAAAACACAACCATTGTAGTTAAGACCAGGCACCACAGGCTGAAATTACATTTTTGTATCTACTTATCAATTTTGAGATTTGTTGGTATTTTGGGCCAATAATATTAGTATTTTCAAAAAGTAAACATAAAAAGGTAAAAATCTTGATGAAAATGTATATTTTCTTTAGTTTATCATACTACTGTCATCAACATTTTATTAATTGTAACCACTTTCAAGTGTACATACAGCCATAGATTTCAAAGCTCACTACATTGAATTGCACCTAATTTAAAAGACAATTGCATAGAGAATGAAACAAACTGGACTTTATGTAGTAACTTACTTTGAAGATATGGTGATTTGGTCTAAATAAGTGTTTGGCGTTTGGTAGTCTACATTCAGTGTGTTTGCCATTATTAACTGCCATTTCCAGAAAGTCAGACTCTTCCCACACGCCGACTCATTTTCCTCAGCTTCAGACGCATCTACAGATTTTTGCCCATTTTTCAAGGCAAAACTGCTCAAGCTCCTTCAAGTTGGATGGGTTCTGCTGGTGTACAGCAATCTTTAAGTCATACCACAGATTCTCAATTGGATTGAGGTCTGGGCTTTGACTAGGCCATTCCAATACATTTAAATGATTCCCCTTAAACCTCTCAAGTGTTGCTTTAGCAGTATGCTTAGGGTCATTGTCCTGTTGGAAGGGGAACCGCCGTCCCAGTCTTAAATCTCTGGAAGACTGAAACAGGCTTCCCTCAAGAATTTCCCTGTATTTAGCACCATCCATCATTCCTTCAATTCTGACCAGTTTCCCAGTCCCTGCCGATGAAAAACATCCCCACAGCATGATGCTGCCACCACAATGCTTCACTGTGTGGATGGTGTTCTCAGGGTGATGAGAGGTGTTGGGTTTGCGCCAGACATAGCGTTTTCCTTGATGGCCAAAAAGCTCAATTTTAGTCTCATCTGACCAGAGTACCTTCTTCCATATGTTTGGGGAGTCTCCCAAATGCCTTTTGGCGAACACCAAACGTCTTTCCAAATTTTTTCTTTAAGCAATGGCTTTTTTTTATGGCCACTCTTCCGTAAAGCCCAGCTCTGTGGAGTGTACGGCTAAAAGTGGTCCTATGGACAGACACTCCAATCTCCGCTGTGGAGCTTTGCAGCTCCTTCAGTGTTATCTTTGGTGTCTTTGTTGCCTCTCTGATTAATGCCCTCCTTGCCTGGTCCGTGAGTTTTGGTGGGCGGCCCTCTCTTGGCAGGTTTGTTGTGGTGCCATATTCTTTCCATTTTTTAAGAATGGATTGAATGGTGCTCCTTGGGATATTTTTTTATAATCCAACCCTGATCTGTACTTCTACACAACTTTGTCCCTGACCTGTTTGGAGAGCTCCTTGGTCTTCATGGTGCCGCTTGCTTGGTGGTGCCCCTTGCTTAGTGGTGTTGCAGACTCTGGGGCCTTTCAGAACAGGTGTATATATACTGAGATCATGTGACACTTAGATTGCACACAGGTGGACTTTATTTAACTAATTATGTGACTTCTGAAGGTAATTGGTTGCACCAGATCTTATTTAGGGGCCTCATAGCAAAGGGGTGAATACATATGCACGCACCACTTTTCCGTTATTTTTTTAATTTCACTTCACCAATTATGACTATTTTGTGTATGTCCATTGCATGAAATCTAAATAAAAATCCATTTAAATTACAGGTTGTAATGCAACAAAATAGGAAAAACACCAAGGGGGGTGAATACTTTTGCAAGGCACTGTTTATTCACATATTTTGTGTGGTTATCCTTCGATATATTCTCGGGACTTGTTCAGAGGGAATTGTTGATATGTTGTAAAGTTTTTCTTCTAGATATCATTTGTTGATAAATATTTGTCCAAAATGCATTTGATGTACGTCTTTAATATTTTACAGAAAGATGAAAAAATTATTTATCCACCATCTGCTCTGAGTAAGTCCGGTCCTGGAGTGTCTTAACAAAATGATATAAAAATATGTAGGCTCTTAATCCGGTGTCCCGAAAAAAGATTTGTGGTATATGCAAATATGTGCATATTTAAAGAGATATAGCCTCATTTGCGTATTTTTATACAATATTTCAGAAAACAACTAACACAAAAAGTATTATATTTGTATCTACATTCAACTGGTGATAAGAGAAAACAATCCCAATTAAGGTGTGGTGCCTGGCCTTAAATTGTCTCTTGTTTTCCCTTACTTGTTGCATTTTCCTAATTGAAGTAAATGAAACTTGGAATCACAAAGTGTAGTACATATTGACAAACAAACATGTATTTCAATGTGTTGTACACTGATATCTGGAGGAAATAACAAAGATCTAGATTTTATCGCTTGGTCTTCCAGGTCAGAGTTCAAACTCCCTGGGAAAGCTGTGGGCGTTATTCCCAAACCTTTTAAGATCCATCCTTTTTTCACAAGAACCACATTTAACTGCACTGCTGCCGGAGCAATCCATTACTGTGTCAAAGTTCTTGTTCTGCTCTGGCCTGGAAGCATGGCACAACAGCTTGTTTTAATTTCAGTAGGGGAAAGCCAGGACTATGTTTCAAGTCCCTCGCTCCTCCAGATGTGCCTTGATCAAGGGAAGTTGACTAAGCGCTTTGTGTCCTTTAAGACACTAATGTGATTATGTCACATATTTTCAGCTGATTCCCATTGCTATTAGTCATTGTGTGGGGTCTCTGACTCAATGGTCTCTATCAGGATGAAAAGCAGGGAGATCTTTCTTTCAGCTATGTCTGGTTCCTAGCCAACTATTGTTGTGTGTGTGTGTGTGTGTGTGTGTTTGCATGGTGGGGGTAGGGTACCTCAATAGTGAAGCTAAGGGAGTATACAGTACTTGGACATAGAAGCCTGTCTTTGAAGGTTATATGGCAAACTGGAAATTTTGTTTGCATGCAAAACAATCCATAAGATCTTTCATTAACATTTTAGTCATTTAGCAGACGCTCTTATCCAGAGCGACTTACAGTTAGTGAGTGCATACATTTTCATACTGCCCCCCCGTGGGAATCGAACCCACAACCCTGGCCTTGCAAGCGCTGTGCTCTACCAACTGAGATCCTCTTAAGTTATTTCAGTTTGAATAGTTAAGGATACTTTGCTATGGATTGTTTTTAATTGTCTGTGTTGTCATTATATGTTTTCTGTTAATTGTTTTTAATTGTCTGTGTTGTCATTATATGTTTTCTGTTAATTGTTTTTAATTGTCTGTGTTGTCATTATATGTTTTCTGTTAATTGTTTTTAATTGTCTGTGTTGTCATTATATGTTTTCTGTTAATGTTGCAATCAGGTGTGAATGTTAAGGATACTGATTTTGGTCACACTGGACATGAATAGTTACATGGAGAAAAAATGCGGTTGATTTCCTGGTCCACATCTGAACAAAGGCAGATAAAAACATTTCAGAAAAGCCTTTGGCACCTGGCAGGATGCATGAGTGTATTCTGACCTTTCCACACTCACTTAGCCTTCCACACAGAAATGAAATGGCGGAAAGCAATAGTGAGACCAATGCAATGTATTCAGAAAACAAATGCTGACTAAATGTTTTTGTTGTTGTTGCATTTAATCAACAAAATGCAAAGTTCAATTAACAGTCTATACTTCAAAGCCAAACAATGGAGCAAATACATCCCGTGGTATTTTATTTTCACGTGCAAATATAACTTTATTTGATAATTTTTGTTAATATACAGTTGAAGTCGGAAGTTTACATACACTTAGGTTGGAGCCATTAAAACTCGTTTTTCAACCACTCCACACATTTATTGTTAACAAACTATAGTTTTGGCAAGTCGGTTAGGACATCTACTTTGTGCATGACACAAGTAATTTTTCCAACAATTGTTTAAAGACAGATTATTTCACTTATAATTCACTGTATCACAATTCCAGTGGGTCAGAAGTTTACATACACTAAGTTGACTGTGCCTTTAAACAGCTTGGAAAATTCCAGAAAATGATGTCATGGCTTTAGATGTACTTTGGTGCGAAAAGTGCAAATCAATCCCAGAACAACAGCAAAGGACCTTGTGAAGATGCTGGATGAAACAGATACAAAAGTATCTACATCTACAGTAAAACGAGTCCTATATCGACATAACCTGAAAGGCCGCTCAGCAAGGAAGAAGACAATGCTCCAAAACCACCATAAAAAAGCCAGACTACGGTTTGCAACTGCACATGAGGACAAAGATTGTACTTTTTGGAGAAATGTCCTCTGGTCTGATGAAACAAAAATAGAACTGTTTGGCCATAATGACCATTGTTGTGTTTGGAGGAAAAAGGTGGTGGGGGCTTGCAAGCCGAAGAACACCATCCCATCCGTGAAGCATGGGGGTGGCAGCATCATGCTGTGGGGGTGCTTTGCTGCAGGAGGGACTGGTGCACTTCACAAAACAGTTGGCATCATGAGGAAGGAAAATTATGTGGATATATTGAAGCAACATCTCAAGAGATCAGTCAGGAAGTTAAAGCTTGGTCGCAAATGGGTCTTCCAAATGGACAATGACCCCAAGCATACTTCCAAAGTTGTGGCAAAATGGCTTAAGGACAACAAAGTCAAGGTATTGGAGTGGCCATCACAAAGCCCTGACCTCAATCCTATAGAACATTTGTGGGCAGAACTGAAAAAGCGTGTGTGAGCAAGGAAGCCTACAAACCTGACTCAATTACACCAGCTCTGTCAGGAGGAATGGGCCAAAGTTCACCCAACTTATTGTGGGAAGCTTGTGGAAGGCTACCCGAAACGTTTGACCCAAGTTAAACAATTTAAAGGCAATGCTACCAAATATTAATTGAGTGTATGTAAACTTCTGACCCACTGGGAATGTGATGAAAGAAATAAAAGCTGAAATAAATAATTCTCTGTACTATTATTCTGACATTTCACATTCTTAAAATAAGTGGTAATCCAAACTGACCTAAGACAGGGAACTTTTACTAGGATTAAATGTCAGGAATTGTGAAAAACTGAGTTTAAATGTATTTGGCTAAGGTGTATGTAAACTTCCGACTTCAACTGTACCTCAATCAGCTATGGGTAATCGGCCTACCAACCAATCAAACAGGTATACAGAGACCTGCTTACATCCTTGAATATATCATTCTTCACAATTTGAGAATTTTTGCAACGCATACCACAAATGGGATAGAACATTAATGTGTAATTCAATGGTTCTATATTTTTTTCTGAGAAGCGTATTTATAAGTACTATTGAATTTGGGGGTGGCAGAGTGCGGCCTCAAAATGTCCAAGGTTTTTATTGGGTCTGCGCTCTCATATTTGTAAAGAAACATTTTGAACGCAGCAGAACACTTCAGTCTTTACAGGTCTGACCTTGATATTTTATATGACAGCAGACTTCCCCAGGCATCCCAAAGCTTAAACATCTAACTGAATGTTTCTCCACCTACACATCCTCTTATTCTGGCAATTAGAAAATTCATTTAGAAATGTGATTAATCAAATTGCTATAAACAAATGCAGACAATTGGTGAATTGCTCTTGTAAAGAACTGCTCCATATATCTGGGCTTGAGCTGAAAATCTAACATTTTAGACAGTCTTGTAACTGCCAGGTGTGGTATCAGAATACAATCTTATGAAATGTGTGCTGCCACCCATGAAAGTAGTCTCTAAAAATGTTTACACTGTCACAAGCCAAGAATTGCCTCAGCTAATTTGAAGCATGCTATCTGACCAGTCAGCTTCCCCTCACCAACTTTAAGCATCAGTTGTCAGAGCAGCTTACTGATCAATGCACCTGTACACAGTCCATCTGTAATTAGCCCACCCAACTACCTCATCCCCATATTGTTATTTATTTTGCTCATTTGCACCCCAGTATCTCTATTTGCACATCATCTTTTGCACATCTATCACTCCAGTGTTAATACTACATTGTAATTATTTTGCACTATGGCCTATTTATTGCCTTACCTCCATAACTTACTACATTTGCACACACGGTATATATATCTTCTATTGTGTTTTTGACTGTACGTTTTGTTTATCCCATATTTAACTCTGTGTTGTTGTTGTTTTTATCGCACTGCTTTGCTTTATCTTGGCCAGGTCACAGTTGTAAATGAGAACTTGTTCTCAACTGGCTTACCTGGTTAAATAAAGGTGAAAAAAATAAAAAATTAAACATAACAAATCTTGATGCTAGCTGTTAACTCGAAGGGTTAGGGTTAGGGATTGGGATTAGGATTAGGCATGCTAGCAACTGGTTGATGTTTGGGTTAAGGTTTTTAAGGCTAAGGTTAGCAAACATAAGCAAACAAAAACATGGCCCTAACAGAATATAACTCCTTACTTGAATCTAACTCCCTGCTTCCCCCTCCAAACAAACATGCACTTTTTTTTACCACAGATTTGCAATCGTTCTATCCAACACAAACAATCCCACTCAACAGGGCTCGAATGCGAGATGCAAGGTGTCTAGATCCAATCATGATCTTTGGCTTGTACCACAATCTTCCCATCAGATTGGTCTAGTCCACGTATGGGGTTTTCAGTCAGTTGTCTCTGTGCAGGTGGAGAGTTAAAGTTAATCAGCATCTCTACCCCAGGTCAGAGAAGGACCCTGATGAGTGGATAAACAAAAATGTTCTGCATAGAACCACGTGTGTCATCGAGAATCAGGGATTACTGTGTGATTTCTGAACTTTGCATTACGACAAACTGGATAATCCTGCTGTAGACAGTGCAAAAGCCACTTTCTGGGTTACTCACTGTTTGGAGCAGATTAGTAGAGGAGGGTAGTGGATCTCATATGGCCCGGTCAGAGGCCATCACTGCAGGGCTTAACGGATTAATGCTCCCCCCTCTCTCTCTCTCTCTCTCTCTCTCTCTCTCTCTCACTCTCTCTCTCTCTCTCTCTCTCTGTCTCTCTCTTAGAATCTTTGCACTCTGGTATTCTTGTTTGACACTTACAGTACTCTCACCAGGACTGAGTAGAGTTCCTGATGGTCCAGTCTAGCTAGCTGAAGTGATTGACTTGTGATGCAATGGACTTCCGTGAGAAGAGCCCATTTTCCTATGGGGTTGGGGAGGTGGGCTCGGAGGCGAAATCCCTGTTTAAAGACATCATGAGCCTGCTCCATCAACAGACAGGCCATTTCAGCGTATGTTGGATGAGATGTAATTTCCCATCTGCTTTATGGCCATTTCTGATCCTTGGGCTCTTGTCAGTGAACTCCTCTGGAGAGATATCATCAGTAATATAAGGAAGACTCTAGCAATACTCAGGGCCTTAAAAGGCACTTCACTCCCCTGGCCGTGTGGATGGCTTAAGGAATGTGAGAGCACAGGTCACAAGTAAATGGTTTGCAAACACTGTATCGAATTGTGCACATTTAAGTGGCTTAAAACAGCTTGGATGGTCAATTTGAAATATGTGACTTCCGTTTAGAGAAGCCTCAGGTATTCCCTAACCTTTAATTACTTCCTGAAACATGGGCTGTCATCATGTCATCATGTGGTGTAACCACACATAGAGGGAGCACACTGCTAAATTAACTTGTGGGTAATGTTGTTGGACAACTGATGCACCAAACTGTTTGTTTGACAAGATTACCACACCAAAGTTCTTGGTTTATGCTTCTTTCAACAACAACCAATTTGTTTGCGATAGTTTCTAAAAAAAATGGACCGAAAATACCAAATCATGCTTTGTTAAAATATCTTAATATGTTTTAATGATGACTTTGGACAACAGAGAGGCCATAAATGATCATTGAAGTAATGGCTCATTAGAAGGATTACATTGGGTAAAGAACTCTGAGTAGCAGAAATAGTAGAGTTCAACACTGCAAATCTAGTATGGCTCTTGTATGATGGTGGGGTTTTTTCTACCTCATTATCGGCAAACAGAAACTTGGCATGTGTAATGACTTATGAATACGCTGTTGAGGAAATACAAAACAGCATGAGCCCTGGTCAAGCCAGGAGTGCTGGAGTTATAATATGAACAACTTGGCTTCACCGCAGCATCCCTACACATGTTATTGTTTGTTGCCAAACGGCTCTTTAATTGAGAACAACAGTAAATCTGAGGTAAGATAATTGTCGGAATAGTTGAGAACATGTGCCCATATCCCACATTTTCACTACTTCCTGTTCCAACCTGATATCAGGGAGACATTCATTTCAATGAAACTAATTTCTTCACTATAAATTGTGCTATAACTGAGGGATGATTTACGAATAGTTTTCTGACTTTTTCCATAATTTCTTTCCACAGGTGACTTATTCTGTTTCAAAGATGTCCTTGAAATGTTCTCCATCCTATTCAGTCCATTTCATCTCGAAAATGCATCCTGCTTCCTGTCTCTCAAATTACATTTATGTGACTCTTTTTCATTATTAGTCATTCATAATGTGTGGTGTCTGATCCAGCCCTTGTCTACTGTCTCTCTCAGGATTTGCAACCCAGAGACTGTCTTCCCACTAGGTTCTGTCCTCCCAGCCCACTATAGCTACAGTACAAAGAGTAGCTCTCTCATCTCCCAACCACAACCACCATTGCGGCTTAATAAATCCAGCTGTTTCCCCTTGTCTCTCTTGCACACACACCCTGACCACCCATACGTAAAAATGTATGCACACATGACTGTAAGTCGCTTTGGATAAAAACCTCTGCTAAATGGCATATTATTATTATTATTATTATTATTATTATTATTATTATTATTATTATTATTATTATTCTCTCTCTCTTTCTCCCTCTCATTCTCTCTCCCCTCTCCCTCTCTCTCTCTCTCTCTTGCTCTCTCTCTCTCTCACACACACACAAACACCACATACACATTATGTAGTACATCTCACAAACTCCCCCAAATGAGCTAAGGGAAAACAGGTCATTTATACAGGGGGATTACATTTAAGACAATGACATGTTTTAGTTGGATCAGTCATTGCGTGGGATGCGTATCCAGCTGTGTCTCTTCAACCATGATACATTTCACTTGTAAAACATGCTCATTAGTTACTCAACACTTCTTGGGCTGCCAGACAAGGAATTCCTGTTGACAGTTTCCCCACCCTGTTCCCTCCCACACTCTCAGAACCTCCCACCACGAGGGCTCCGGGACTCTCCCTTGCTCTGGTCGTGAGAAAGCCAATCTCCCATAAGTTAAGGGTAAAGGAAGAGAGCTTATAGATCTAGCAAATAAGGAATCATAATGAGGTATACGGGGCTGGTGTGAAGTTCAAGACAATACATCCTGTGTCTCTTTTACACTATCATTTGTAAGTAAACACTGCAAATGTCATGTTCAGATGTTTTTATGTAAGATCTCATTTTGGTTCCATGTTGTTGTGTCACATGTTCGTCTGTATTTGGTGTGTGTTTCTTAGCCTTCTTTCTCTTCTGCTTTCCATTTAGTGACATGGACATCAGCCTCTGATAGGGAACTTTCAGTTCCCAGAAGTAGAGCCTATCCTACCATATGGCATTGAACCAGCCTAGGACATTTCCTCCATACATCACACAGGCTGCCTAAAATGAGCCATGTGCGGTTTCTTTCGACCAAATGTTGAATAGTTTGTGACCTATCAGGCACAGGGATTCAGGTTTTGAAATATGCATACCTTTTAGACCTTTTTATGTTTTTATTAGCAGGTACAGAAAATTGTAACCAGAATTTGACATGTTTGCTAAGTCAATTTTATGAAGATAACATTTGACAGTATGATCAACAATCAATCAATAGGGAGCAGTAGCACAGCTTCAGAATGTTGGGTAGAGCTCTCTTCTGTTTACAGAGGTATGGTTTACATTTACATTTACATTTTAGTCATTTAGCAGACGCTCTTATCCAGAGCGACTTACAGGAGCAATTAGGGTTAGGTGCCTTGCTCAAGGGCACATTTACGTCATTTAGCAGACGCTCTTATCCAGAGCGACTCACCAATTGGTGCGTTCACCCTATAGCCAGTGGGATAACCACTTTACAATTTTTGGGGGGGGGGGGCGGGGGTAGAAGGATTAATTTATCCTATCCCAGGTATTCCTTAAAGAGGTGGGGTTTCAAATGCCTCCGGAAGGTGGTGAGTGACTCCGCTGTCCTGGCGTCGTGAGGGAGCTTGTTCCACCATTGGGGTGCCAGAGCAGCGAACAGTTTTGACTGGGCTGAGCGGGAACTATGCTTCCGCAGAGGAAGGGGAGCCAGCAGGCCAGAGGTGGATGAACGCAATGCCCTCGTTTGGGTGTAGGGACTGATCAGAGCCCGAAGGTACAGAGGTGCCGTTCCCCTCACTGCTCCATAGGCAAGCACCATGGTCTTGTAGCGGATGCGAAGCTTCAACTGGAAGCCAGTGGAGTGTGCGGAGGAGGGGGGTGACGTGAGAGAACTTGGGAAGGTTGAACACCAGACGGGCTGCGGCATTCTGGATGAGTTGTAGGGGTTTAATGGCACAGGCAGGGAGGCCAGCCAACAGCGAGTTGCAGTAGTCCAGACGGGAGATGACAAGTGCCTGGATTAGGACCTGTGCCGCTTCCTGTGTAAGGCAGGGTCGTACTCTCCGAATGTTGTAGAGCATGAACCTGCAGGAGCGGGTCACCGCCTTGATGTTGGCGGAGAACGACAGGGTGTTGTCCAGGGTCACGCCTAGGCTCTTCGCACTCTGGGAGGAGGACACAGCGGAGTTGTCAACCGTGATGGCGAGATCATGGAACGGGCAGTCCTTCCCCGGGGAGGAAGAGCAGCTCCGTCTTGCCAGGGTTCAGCTTGAGGTGGTGATCCGTCATCCATACTGATATGTCTGCCAGACATGCAGAGATGCGATTCGCCACCTGGTTATCAGAAGGGGGAAAGGAGAAGATTAGTTGTGTATCGTCAGCGTAGCAATGATAGGAGAGGCCATGTGAGGATATGACAGAGCCAAGTGACTTGGTGTATAGGGAGAAAAGGAGAGGGCCTAGAACTGAGCCCTGGGGGACACCAGTGGTGAGAGCACGTGGTGCGGAGACAGCTTCTCGCCACGCCACTTGGTAGGAGCGACCGGTCAGGTAGGACGCAATCCAGGAGTGAGCCGCGCCGGAGATGCCCAGCTCGGAGAGGGTGGAGAGGAGGATCTGATGGTTCACAGTATCAAAGGCAGCAGACAGGTCTAGAAGGACAAGAGCAGAGGAGAGAGAGTTAGCTTTAGCAGTGCGGAGAGCCTCTGTGACACATAGAAGAGCAGTCTCAGTTGAATGACCAGTCCTGAAACCTGACTGGTTTGGATCAAGAAGGTCATTCTGAGAGAGATAGCAAGAGAGTTGGCTAAAGACGGCACGCTCAATAGTTTTGGAAAGAAAAGAAAGAAGGGATACTGGTCTGTAGTTGTTGACATCAGTGGGATCTCTCGCTCTCTTGAAGACGGAAGGGACATGGCCAGCGGTCAAGGATGAGTTGATCAGCGAGGTGAGGTAGGGGAGAAGGTCACCGGAGATGGTCTGGAGAAGAGAGGAGGGGATGGGGTCAAGCGGGCAGGTTGTTGGGCGGCCTGCAGTCACAAGTCGCAGGATTTTATCTGGAGAGAGAGGGGAGAAAGAAGTCAAAGCATAGGGTAGGGCAGTGTGAGTAGGACCAGCAGTGTCATTCGACTTAACAAACGAGGATCGAATGTCGTCAACCTTCTTTTCAAAGTGGTTGACGAAGTCATCCACAGAGAGAGAGGAGGGGGGGCGGGGGGGGAGGATTCAGGAGGGAGGAAAATGTGGCAAAGAGCTTCCTAGGGTTAGAGGCAGATGCTTGGAATTTAGAATGGTAGAAAGTGGCCTTAGCAGCGGAAACAGATGAAGAAAATGTAGAGAGGAGGGAGTGAAAAGATGCCAGGTCGGCAGGGAGTTTAGTTTTCTTCCATTTCCGCTCCGCTGCCCGGAGCTCTGTTCTGTGAGCTCGCAATGAGTCATCAAGCCACGGAGCTGGAGGGGAGGACCGAGCCGGCCGGGAGGATAGGGGACACAGAGAGTCAAAGGATGCAGAAAGGGAGGAGAGGAGGGTTGAGGAGGCAGAATCAGGAGATTGGAGGGAGAAGGATTGAGCAGAGGGAAGAGATGATAGGATGGAAGAGGAGAGAGTAGTGGGAGAGAGAGAGCGAAGGTTGCGGCGGCGCATTACCATCTGTGTAGGGGCAGAGTGAGTAGTGTGGGAGGAGAGCGAGAGAGAAAAGGGAAACAAAGTAGTGGTCGGAGACATGGAGGGGAGTTGCAGTGACATTAGTAGAGGAGCAGCATCTAGTAAAGATGAGGTCAAGCGTATTGCCTGCCTTGTGAGTAGGGGGGACGGTGAGAGGGTGAGGTCAAAAGAGGAGAGAAGTGGAAAGAAGGAGGCAGAGAGAAATGAGTCAAATGTGGACATAGGGAGGTTGAAATCCCCCAAAACTGTGAGGGGTGAGCCATCCTCAGGAAAGGAACTTATCAAGGCGTCAAGCTCATTGATGAACTCTCCAAGGGAACCTGGAGGGCGATAGATGACAAGGATATTAAGCTTAAATGGGCTAGTGACTGTGACAGCATGGAATTCAAATGAGGAGATGGACAGATGGGTTAGGGGAAAAATTGAGAATGTCCACTTGGGAGAGATGAGGATTCCTGTGCCACCACCCCTCTGACCAGATGCTCTCGGGGTATGCGAGAACACTTGGTCAGATGAGGAGAGAGCAGTAGGAGTAGCAGTGTTTTCAGTGGTAATCCATGTTTCCGTCAGCGCCAGGAAGTCGAGGGACTGGAGATTAGCATAGGCTGGGATGAAGTCAGCTTTGTTGGCAGCAGAACGGCAGTTCCAGAGGCTGCCTGAGACCTGGAACTCCAGGTGTGTGGTGCGTGTAGGGACCACCAGGTTAGAGAGGCAGCAGCCACGCGGTGTGGGGCGTTTGTGTAGCCTGTGCGGAGAGGAGAGAACAGGGATAGGCAGAGGCATAGTTGACAGGCTGCAACAGATGGCTACAATAATGCAGAGGAGATCGGGATGAAATGCACTGAACATCAGGGAAAGGAGAGTGCAGGCCTCCCTCACCAAAAAATAAATAAATATATAACTCTCCCAACTTCCACCTCAGAAACTATGATTGTTTCACTGAACCACCCGAATAAAACTCTCCCAACTTCCACTCTAGAAATTAGAATTGTTGTAAGCTACAGCAGACTGTTATCAGTAGCTGTAATTAAGTACAGCAGCTACCAACCACCTAACGTTAATGCCTCGGATGAGGTTAGAAAAACAGCTGAATGGTAGCAGCTAGCTGGCTCAATCACAGGTACTCTCAGGCATGAAATAACATTGGAAACAGCTAACCACAGTTGCTAAAAGTTACCGATAGCTACCCTCTAGCTAGCTAGCTTTGTTGGTCCAGGTAGTGGGTAAGCTAGCCTCGTGCTTCGCCTGGGCTCCGCCCGAACAAAATCCTTACCTACAATAATAACCTACAATAATAACCTACAATAACTACCGGAGTAAGCTGCCTATAATACCAGACTACAATACCTACCTACAAACTAAATACATGGTTTAAGCTTAACTCAACACCATATAAGAAGCCAAGCTTACCTTTCATAACGCAGCAAAGATTAAACGTTGGGTAGCTAGCACAAAGATATTGTATTTAGCTACCACAGCCTGCTGGTAGTGTTGGCTAGCTAGCAATGGCTACTGTGTTGACTTTGTTTGAAAAAACGGCGTCGCTGTGAGCGAATGTAGCTGGCTAAAAGGATATTGTTTTTAGTTGCAACCGTTGCTAATAGCAACTCGCCAGCTAATCCAGGAGGTGAGTTAGCTAGCTAGCTTCGTGCTACATCCGGCACCGCCGAATACAAAAGTAACCTACAATAACTACACAACAGCTACCCGCAACAGCCCACGATGCCTACCTATACTACTTAATAATATACAGCCCACGATGCCTACCTATAGTACTTAACAACAATCTAAATACATAGTTTAAGCCTTACTCGACAAAGCCCAAGCTATGTATAAAGCCAAACTGGCAGACTGCAATCAGTAGCCGAAATTAGGTACAGCAGCTACCGACCACCTAACGTTTACCACACTAACACATGAGGAAGGTTAGCGGACTCCATGGTTAGCGGACTTCATGGTGAAGGAAGTTTCTGATGAACTTCACCAACGGCGTGGAGCCGAGACCAGGCTTTGTGGAATCTAGCTCTGACTACATTGATTTGCCCAAGGTCAATAATACCAATAAAATAATAATTACGAAACGCCCACCTTGTACCCATGTTTGTCCTCTGTAGTTGCATGCCTTTCTTTGTTTGCTGAAATCCATACTTTTTCAATGAACGTTAATCAAATACAACCACCAACAATTTCCTTGTTGGTATTCAATGGGCATATGCCCATTTGCTCCTAGTTGCCATCTTAGAGCAACAACAATGAGCAAACAGTCTGTGGTTGTATTTGATTAACGTTAAATTGGAAAAGTATGGATTTCAGCAAACAAAGAAAGGCACGCAAATACAGAAGACAAACATGGGTACAAGGTGGGCATTTCATATTTTTTATTTTATTTTTTACATTGGGCAAATCGATGTAGTCGGAGCTAGATTCCACAAAGCCTGGTCTCGGCTCCACGCCGTTGGTGAAGTTCATCAGAACCTTCCTTCACCATGGAGTGGAGTTTAGTCCGCTAGAGGAAGGTCAGCCTTGAGCGTGTCCCTAGAATTGAATTAAGACAGCCTCCTTTGATTCTACAGCATAGTTTACATTTGGCTGGAATTCTTTCCTTTGAGGTGTCAGAGCTGACTGTACAGCAGTGTTCCTCCTTGGAGCTTCATTTCAGGAATGCAAATGCCTTGGGCCCAGACAGGCAGTGATTTATCTCCTCATCTATCCTTGCACACAACTGCTTGTGCCCTTGTGTCTGCCTGTTGCTCATTCCTTCCTCCTCTCAGCTAGCGCGTCTACCATGAGCCCTGGGACTCCCCCGCATGCCCCTGTCTGCCCTACCTCCCCCCACACACACTCATCCTAGCCCTGGTGCCTCCCCTCACCCTACCACAGCAGACAGTGACTCTGGGGGGGCACAGTTAACCCTGATAGGGTCAGTCTGGTCAAAACCATGTGGGAAAGATCCCTACACTTAGAGTATCAATAATATGAGTACTCACTTTGCTGAACTGAGAGGCACTGCAGAGTGTAATACTACTTACTGTAGTGTGTGCTGTGTAAGAGTGACCTGTCAACAGAGATTACTCTCAGAGGAGCACAGTGGGAGCTCCTGGCAGCCCAACCTGCTGCTCCCTGACTCATGTGGACAAACAGAGCATGTGCGGGAAGGGATGCAGGTTTGTTTTTCCTGTCAGAACAGGGTATGAACAGCAGCAGGGCCAGCGCCTGTGGAAAAGTCTCATATTTCTAAAACACTGTGGCCCACCCTTCAGTAGAGCAATGGTACAAATGATGGCTGGACATGTCTGTCTGTATCCTTGTATTTCATCTTCAGATGTCCCCTGTCCTTTTGCACTGTGACCCTCACCTTTCTCCTACAGCTACTACTGCTCCATCTTGATTTCTCATTTCCTTGTCCATGCGTGTCGTAGGGCGCTGCTGAGAAACTACCGCCTGGTGTGAGGTCAGGTGTTATTTATCACAGCCGTCTCACTGGGAGATGACATTCTTAAAGGTGTTCTGCGGTGCCATTGTAATTGAGTCTCCTTGTCTTTTCTAGGACACCAACAGATATAACTATGTCAGGACACCTCACAGCTATATTTTACCCGCCTCACTGAGGAAGACAAGAGATTACTTATCATTCTGCATGAGCTTAATACAGAGTTGGGGACACATCTGTCTCAAAATATGGCAAATTACAAATTTTCCGGTATTTTCATAAATGCTTTATAAATATGCATATCACTATTTTCAGAGGTCACACAGCGTTAGTAAGCATTTTCATTTTAGTTAGTTATGTTAGATAATCTGCCAGGTATGCCTACAAGCAGATTGAAGCACATCCTTGATCATTCAAAAAAGGTGTTTGCGTCACACTTTATTTGAATAGTCCAGATAGTCCATCTGTAGATGCTCTACAAACTATCTGTTGATAAGCAACTGCTTGCTAAGGTTACGGTTATGGTTAGGGTTAGGGTAAGGATTAAGGTTAGGGTAAGGGTTCAGTTTAGGGTTTGGATAAGGGTTAAGGTTAGGGTTAAGGTTAGGGTTAGTAGATAGTAAGTTGAAATGTTACTGATAGTCTGTAGCGCATCTACAGATGGACTATTCAAATAAAGTGTTACCAGGTGTTTTTGCTAAAATTCTTCTATTTGATTGTTCATTGCAAATGTTTTGCCCTGCTTTCCGTATGATTGTAAAACCAACAGGGCAACAGGATCTCTAACTTTATCAAGGTAAACTGACGCCTGAATAGTTCAAGACCACAGCTGTGCTGCAAAGAAAAAAGAAATCAGGCCAACCCCTCTGACAGTGTTGACATTTATGGGGCAAAGGCTCCATGCACATTTGCGGAGGTCATCGGAAAATAAACACCTGTTAATGGTTACCTGCATGACGACCAGATAAACAGGTCACGGTAATGATTAAGCCAAGGTTGGTTAGGTTATAGGCCATGTGTGCACAAAAGCATGTTGGGCGAAAGCAGGTTCATGCCGGTGCTAAGGAGCAAATGTAATTGTTTTAGGACAGCGATCTTTGACTTGCGATGTGTGAAAGCAGTAGTTCTAGAGGGTACCACTGGAGCAGTTTAGAAAATTGGGGAGCCACACAGACACTTGATCGCAGGGACAGCAGTAAAATATGCCTGTTGAAGGCTATCAGAACTCTTATGCAGGTATTGTATAGTGGGTGGGTTGTTGGCTGTGCATGGTAAAAATGAAGACAAAAAGCACTCTCAAGTTCACAAGGTCACTTCCAGCCCAGGGATAAAGTAAACTGAGCGAAACTGCACAAGCTGCAACTTATCAAGCCGCCTGCATGCCAGAGTTTTTTTCTTTCTTTCTTATTTTTGTGAGTGTGAGTGTTTTTGAAAACAAAACAGAGTGAGCTGACTGTCCTCACCACAAGTATTCAACATCAGCAAGACCTTCAACGTGATAACAATTGACACTTTTCAGCGTTATAAATGAATACAATACAAAGAGTTTTATTTATTTATTGTGGAAAGCACATGATACACATACTTGATAAAAAAAACATTCTTTATATGTGTGTTTTGAACCCCAACATTTAAAGTCCTTGAGAAAAACACATTTTGTGTGCCATGAAATAAAAGAAATTGTCCCCTTTTGTTTGTCCATGGTCATTGTTTGATTTAATATAAAAATGTGGTTACCTTGTTCAATGAAATGTCAAGCTAGTGAAAGAAGAGAATTGAAGGCTACTCAAGGCTAGTGATTCAGTGACGAGGCTGTAAGTACTGTCCTTTCACAGTGTACACTCGTCAGTCCTTGGTGGTCCAGGAGAAACGTGAGGGTAATCATAGGCATCAATGGAATTCACCATCTTTTTGCCCTCATGAAAATCTGTTGTTGATTTTGCGGAAATGTGAAGTGTTTCCTCATTGTTTGCCCCCATGCTTCTGACACTTGAGTAATGTGTCAGGGCATAGAGAGCTTACTTCTTCTGTATGAACCATTTCAACAGTTGATCATCCATAAACAGCATGGGACTATATGCATAAAACCTGTATATTTGTGTACTGTTTGCAACAGAAAAGGGGGGAAAAAAACATGTTCTTTTCTTTTGAATTACCCTCAAATAATGAAATAAACTGTGAAATGTTTTATAGAGTGCTTTAAATTTCATGCACTTCAACTCTCCATCAGCTGGGATTGGAGATACAGCCTCTGTTGAAAATGTGAAGGTTTGCCAGTTAGTTCTCTGTCAATAGTCTGTTCAATGTCAGGCCAGGCTGATGTCAGGCCAGGTTGGTGCTTTTAAAGTGTTTCTGTATGGGTGGTGTAGTTTGTCCAAAATTAATGGCGTGAAGATAATCTATAAAATCTTTTTATAGAGAAGTTCCAAAGAAATTCAAGAACACCAAATAAGTAACAATTATTACCTGTTATACTACTGATTGAAATGGTGTTAATTCATTTCAGATAACTGCACTTTTGCAAATGTTGGCTAGATGGCTTTTATGTAGTTTCAACAAAAGATACCTTATTATAGTACCATATCAATACAGCGGATCCAACTTTCCTTAAACCAGTGCAGTACTCCAGTATAGTCTCTCGGACATCAAACTAAATTTATGCGAATATGACTTTACCTAATGTCACATTCCTGTGTGACCACATTTGGTAAACCTGGGTCAAGCTGAGAGAGGATGACACACAAATCATGTTGTGGTATTCTAAAAGATCATAATCTTAGTAACTCAAGTCTGTGTTAATCAAGAAATTAGATGTTTTCATTGTTACTAAGCCCCCAAGACCTAGATTGGTATCATAAACCCAACAATAGGCAAAAAGTGGAGGAAACCTTCTTTTGTAGGAGTGAGGGATAAAACCACCAAAACCCTGGCATAAATTACACAAGTGGGAGAGTTGTACAAGTATTTATCACCCCAGCAAATAGTGTAACATTAAAAAAGGAGAAAAAAGCGAGGGTCATCTGGTTTCCATTAAGAAGATAAAATGGTTCACTTGGAGTCTTTTACCAGCCTCTTTGTTACTGGGAGGTGTCCATGCTGCTCTCTCCATCATCATCCAGTTGACACAACATTAAAGGCTTCAAACAGCTGTGCTGGGTCCCTTAATCAAAAACTAATTGTAATAGATATTGGGGGAGTGCTAACACTCTGACCGCTCAGGCTGGTATCAGTCGTCCAAAGCTGGAGATATCATTAAATAAAACACAGTGATAGCCGAGACAGGGCAAAATAAGTGTGGAGTGCTACATTTACTCTGATACCATACTCCATGAGATAAGTTCACAGTGAGCTTATCAAGCTGTGTTAAAAAGGAATTGAAAAACAAAACAGGAAAGTGGTCCCTTCAAGGCGTTTTGATATGAGCTTTTGAGGCCAGAGAGTATCTTTATTTTGGCCAAGGCTCATTCCTTAACACCACAGCGTGTAGTCTACTGAATGGCTGTTTTAGCTTCAATCCCCAAAGGTTAGCATGTCACCTAGTCAGAAACTAGTGATGACAATATTTTAGAAAAATATTAATATAAAAAATAAGAAATTGCAAGTTTCTTTTTTGTAATAGTTTTAAATCCAGTCACAGAATCCAGTAACATAACGGTCAAGATGTCGTGATTCCCACGGGGGACCAGTATAAAAAAAAAGTAAAAAAAATAAAAATATGTATTCACTAACTGTAAGTCGCTCTGGATAAGAGCGTCTGCTAAATGACTAAAATGTAAATGTAAATGTAAACAAAAAACGATTGGATTTAAACATGTGTGTGTGCGTGCTTGCGTTTGTGTGCGTGTGTGGTGTATGTGTGTATGCATGATGCTATGATAGGGATTACTGGTCATTCCGCTTTCAAAAATTGAGCAACACAAGATTTAATTACACTAATTGATTCCTTTGCATTTTTATTAGTTAGAGTCATTATAATAGCAATACTTCTCGTTGGCACGACATGTTGGAAATTTAAGGAGGTTTTTCTTATTTTAACCTTCTTGAAAATCCCCAGCTTAGCATATTGGAATCCCTGTCAAATTCCATGAGCAAGGATGGAGCAGGCTGTCTTGTCAGAATGATCCATAATGCAATTCCCATCTCCTGAGATGATTGGGTTAGGAATTAGGAGTACAGATACACTTGTCATCCTCACCATGTCGGTGGCTTTGGCAGGGTCCATTCTTTCACAGTTAGTTATGCAGCCTCTTGATGAATTTATCCCCAAGTGAAATCTAACCATCTTAATCTCTGCCATGTGGGTGTTAACGACTTGACTGTAAGTGTATATTAGATAAGAGCTCAGTTTGTATAGTCAATTAAAAGTCTGATGGTGGAATTAACGTTAGTATTAATGTAGACTCATATAGAGAGTACTTTATACCTCCACAGTGGATGGAGGGAGACATAACCCAATCTTTTCCCCCATGATTTTGAATGCACTGCTAACTGATACAATCAGTTTCCACTAGCATTGCTACATTCTCGAAAAAAAGATAGCCAGATTATTCTGGATGTTCCTAAATAACCAAACACATCTTTAAATGGTTTGGCGTAAACAACAATACTCTAGGAAGCTGAAAATAAGGTAACATTTTAAAGAAAAGTGAACTATCCCTTTAAGCAACCAGAGAACCCCTACCTAAACTGGACAATGGAATTGGACTTCTTCCTCTTTCTCAACATTGACACATATCATCAGGCAAATGCCAAAAGTTTGAATGAACTTTGGTGTTCAGTCCCAACTTTCTATGTTTCCTCAGTCCTGTCCATTTCTATATTTATGTATAAAGAGAATGTATAGGCCCATTGATATCTTGGATACAAAACCGCACATCTCTAGGATATTCTATTTAGAAATGGGGGGCATATTAGTGCATTTACCACAATATCCAGTTTTACGATGCTAAGGAGCTAAACTGTGTACCCTGTCTGGACACTGGCTTGGGAAAGTCAGTTTTCTCCTACCAAAAATGTATGCCTGAGCAATGTAATTGTGGAAAATGCATGCAGTACCCACCAAGCACCACCACTCCTTCTGCTCTTCCCTGTGGATAACAAATGGGCCTTTTCTATGGGAATTGAGGCTAAACGATGGTTTCACTTAGAGAGCAAAGTGACTGTCCATCTTCATAACAGTGCTCTCCATCAAAGAGCAATGAATCCCATCCCATCCCACTGGCTCTGATTAAACGCAGGCAATGGATATCCCCTCTGTGTAGGCCCGCAAAGCCAGCCCCTGTGTCAGCCTCGCACCTGCAACGATCAGCTTCTTCTACTCTTGTAAAAAAAAAAACACACACACATCTGGTCAGGGGAGCACCTCGCTCCTCTGGCTGAGCTATTCAGCTGAGTCTGTTTGAAAATGACACACCTCCAATTGATTCAAATTACCAAAGGCATTTCCTATTGGTGAGGTCACATGGAAAACGCACAGGTCACAGAGTTCAATGGCTGAGAGAATTTCACTCTTTGTTTACCTTTGAACTTGTTTGGGCTTTCTCTAATTGTGGAGTGAGAACATCATGCTAAAGGAATGTTGCACTTTTCAAAGTTTAAGCCTCTTATACTTGTAATTACTTCTAAATGTATCTGAAAACAAACAATATTAGACTGTAAATATTACAATGATATATATATCTCTAGCATTTGACCCTGCTTTATGCAGATTGTCGCCTATTGATAGTATATGGTGCAACATTTGCAACTATGTTGATATACAGCAATTTGACAAACTAGGGTTATGGTAAGGGTTAGTGGATAGTTAGTTGAATACAACGAAATAAGAAGAAACACACTGATTGGCTTGGCTTTGGTCTCATGGTAAGAGAGTCAGCCAAATCTAATTAATCCTGTCATGGGTTTGTATTAGGTTACCATCCATTTTAAGGGGGTAACATCTTACACCACTCTTGGCTTGAGTGTGGCATGTTAATGGCACATACACCGATGAGAATTGCACATAGTCAAGAACATTACCCTGTAAGACAACAAGCTGGGTCAACTGAGTTACCCTGATGCCACACAACAAACTGTGAAAGCTTAAACACACCAATGCCTGTTACACTGACACTTTCAAAACAGCATACATTATCCCACATTATGTACTCTGAGAAAGGGGTTCCTTAATACATGTTGCACAATAATTTGGCATAATTGTTTTGCCTTGTCATTTTGCCTTGTCAGGTAATTTGCTTTTTTCTGAGCAGGAAGACACTGTATAACTTCCACACAGATCCAGGATGAAAAGGAAGCTCTCTTTAGATCACTTTGAGTGTATTGATGAATGTTAACAGTTTAAAACTTCATCAGATACTGAAGTAGACTTAAGCATGCTGAAGATGCACATATAAAGTGACATTTTGTGTCCATCACTATGTCACACAGAGTGTACACAGAGGTTGTGTAGTGTTCAGACATGTCATTTTCTCGTCAGTGAGGTCAAAGGGCCTAATCTCATGTTATAGGATTTACTGAAGCCTATTATCTCATGGGGTAAACGGCTGGCCCTGTGACAAGGTGTTAGATAACAGGCTGAATATCCTAACTATTTCTAGTGGTACGAAATATGCTTACAGCAACATCATTTGACATAGGCAATGGCCAAGAGGAAGTCTATGACATGGAATGATCTCAGGAATATCCAAGGCATTCTTTTATTTTTTTGGTCCTTTTGTTGTAATGTATTCATAATGTTTCCTTATGACAAATGCAACAATTAGGCCTATTCCCTCTCACCAGGATTACAATGTGTCAATCTTGGCAATGTCTTTATGGCACCAGCTCTGGTGGATCGGTCCCTAGGGCTTCATTGAATATATTACTCCCTTAATACCCATTCCCCATATTTGTTAACATGCTGGGTCACCTGTCTCATAGCTGTCCATGGTGACTGGATCTGCCTTTTCATCATCAAGAGGTACCTGCAGTAGTGACCCTATAATAAAGTGTCATTATCTATACGCCCACAGTCTTGTGTACCCTGCACAAAGTCCCTGGAGGAATCCAGGCCTTGTCTTTTATAATTCATTTCTGGTGGGTATAAATGTCAGTGTCCTTTTGTGAGGATTACAGACATTCCACATCAGGGCTGGGCTGATTGTTCCATGAGGAATCGTGGGAGTAGAATAGAGCATTTGATTTCAGATAATGTTGAACGAGACAAATGCCACTGGACTGGCAGAGGCCCTTTATCTGAGCCTGGCTGGAGTTGGAGACCTGAATCTGAGACAGTCTATGTCAGCGAGTGCTTGAAGAGAAGAAGACGGCAGTGCGGTGTGGAGTTCACTGACTGTTATAATACAATTTGTCAGGTTTTATGATGTCTGTGACAGCTGGAATTCATCCCCTTAACCTTTTGAATTCCATCTCATTATGTCATGTAAAGCCATCTAAGATCCTAATTTGTCATTCTGTACAGCATCATTCACCAGGCCCTATCTAAGGAGAACTCTGTAGTTTCCCCTGTGGTTGCACAACAAACACAATCACTACTGATACAAAACCCAAATAAAAATCTTGCTCGATAATATGCCAATATTTTCACCTGTTGCACTTCTTCTTTGAATTTGTACCTGCAAAGATGCTCCCTCGGTCCTCCAAAATATGCTCCCTCGGTCCTCCAAAAAGATGCTCCCTCGGTCCTCCAAAAAGAGGCTCCCTTGGTCCTCCAAAACAAAAACAAACAACTGTTAGGGCCAGAGAGGAAATATGAACTACAGAGTGAGCTCTGAAATGGCCTTATCTAGTGAAAATCATGATTTTCCAGATGATTTTCAAACAGCAGTCTGTATAGCAATATCTGTGGCTAACCAGCAAATGGTTGTTTGTCGTTTGGATCCTGGAAAGATCACGTAGATCAGGTCAAATACAGCACATCTGCATTATGTACATGAGTACAAAACACTTGTAGCATAAAAGATGGCTTGAAGAGATCCTCCATAAATTCAGTAATCAGTATATTGATTGTTAATGTCATCATGTGTTAGTATAGAAGCAGTCATGTGGCAGGCAGAACAATTCAAGGGCCTCATTGTTCATTCATCAGCACCCCTGATTGGGCCCATGTCTTGCTTAGCTGCAGGCCAGCTAGATAACGATCACTAGATGATTGGGCACACACATTCTTAACATGGCTGACCCGTGACATCTCAGAGGCAGGCGGGAGCCTGTCATTATGTGTACAATGCACTGCTTTCTTCCCTCTTATCTTTACCGATGACATTGAGAGTTTTTGCATTAACTCATTAACGACAAGACTCATCATTAAAGGCATCAAGGGGACCATAGGCATGGTGCAGGGGCGGTGACACTGCAGTGAGTAATGTGACCAAAGCCCTCCTGCACACTGATGGAGACTTTAATAATCCCTGGGGGCAGTTACAGGTCTTGTAGGTCTGACGTTGTCAACTCAGCCATTTTCATGTCATCAGACACTGGTCTCCAAAATCCCGATAACATTGTTGTTGTTTTTTGCGGTACCACACATATTACAGCGTAATTACTTAATCCTGACCATGCAAAAGAGAACATTCTCTCTCCCTCAGAGATCCTTAGATGAGCGATTGCTGCTCTTGGATTCCAAAGACCAAAGATCCTGTCCTTTTAAAGTTTAAAGTTGGTCATATAGAGGCCTTGACACCTTGCTCTCTATTATTTATAGGTTATCTGGTTCCACTCTACGATGCAAGCACTGTACATAATAAACAAGGAATACCATCCTTTCCACAGATCTGTGAAAGCAGCCTTTTTCCTGTGTTGTTTGTTGTTACTGTATGTCACCACAATTACATCAAGGAGGAAAAAAATTACTAAAGTGTCTGTGAAAGATTGATAGCTTTGGTCTTTGGTTCAATTATACATTAGAATGCAAGTCCCTCTGGGATACAAAGGCTCTATTTGTGATTAAGAAACAGGCTCCATAATAGACTGATTGTGAAAAGGTTTGCTCCCTCTTACAAACAGGCAATTAGCTTGATGAAATGGCCCCTACTTTTTAGTGTCCTGGATATGTAAACCGATATTATAATGAAGTGTCTGATAGTTTATGCTATTATTTCACCTTGAGCCGTACAGGAAGTGGTGTTATAGTTTATTGGGGCTTTGTCCTGCATTGTAGCATTGGCTGACACCAGCTCATGACCAGCACAGTCAATGTACAATGCAAACTGAAGAAACACAAAGAAACAAAGTAGATCCTATGATGATGGTGGTGCTTCTGGCAAATACTGTGTAGGTGCAGTGTGCCAAAGTGACAAATAACTTTTTAACAGCCTTGTGTAAGTAATGCTGAGGCCTGGAATATTTGTTTTTACAGGACTCACAAACAAAACGTAACAGTTTTATTATACGAGCTGTCCTGTTCCTAGGTGCTGAGAGGTTTCTACATTGATGTGGAAAATATTGTCAAACAACAATTGGCGAAGTTGGTAGGTGTTGTAGAACAACCGGCGAAGTTGGTAGATCTTGTACAACAATTGACAAAGTCGATAGGTGTTGTACTAAGGTTGTTACACTACGCCCTTCCTTCACAAAGTGCTTCCCTGTGCTTCATTTGCACAAGTATCTCGCTCCCGTACCGATGGGTCTCCCAGCAGCGCCAACCCACATCTGACAACAATGTAGCTAATTCAGTGGTAGCCCTACTTGGACTCGAACCTGGGTCTCTGCGATTGTCAATCCAACACCTCAGCCATTACAACAAAGAGGAATGACTTAGTGAGACTCCAGATAAGATTATCCCCTCCAGATATATACCTAACTCTAAACAAGATCTCATAGTTTCCCTTCGAAATTCAACGTATGATGGATGAACATCTATTTTTGACGCATTAATTCTGCGTGGTTACAGGGTTAAAACAGAAGAAACTCAAAAGGTTAAATTTAGGTATTAATACCGAGTGGTTAAGGTCTGGGCTATGGTTTGGGGAAGGCTTAAAACAAAATAATTTAAAACAATGCGCTATTACCATCAGGTATCATCCGTATTCTCAGTATGCCCGTGGCTTGCTAGAGCTTTGTGAACTGGGGTAGTGCAGTGGTTTAAGCAGCGCGCTCAGGCTCCAAGCATCACAAATTCATTCTGAATTTTTTTGGTGAGCGCAGAGGAAGGCATATATTGATGTTTTCGGGACCTTTTTTAAACACCGAAATCACCATCTTTTTTTGTGGTTATCTGTGTGAACTGCCATTGCGCTCCAGCTCCGAGCATCAAGAGTTTGTTCCTAGTGCTGGGCAATCGTTTTTCATTGTTTTGGTGAGCGCAGAGGAAGGTATATATAATTGTTCTCGGGACCTTTTCAAAATCTGAAATCGCTGTCTCTTTCTAGGGTTCAGTCTATAACTCTAGCTGTATATATGGAGAACACCTGATATTTGTTCATATCCAGAATGTGTCTGAGTTCTGCTGTGGGTAAGCAAATAGTAAAGGTAACAACACTGTACCCTGAGGTACCTCTTGTCAGCAGGTGGAATTGGATAGAGTGATTGTAAACAAATCATAACACAAGTATTCCTTTGGAGGGGATGTGCTTGCAAGAAGGGGTGAGTGGGGTCTAATATGGAAACAATGAGGGTGACTCATTGCACAGGTATTCTGTACAAAGTTTATTCATATTTCTTTGTTCAGCTACAGGTCAATGACTTTTACACAATTGCAGAATACAACTGCTATGTCAGAATTGGTATTGTAGCCTACACATGGTTCTTGACAAAGGTCAGCATTTATCTTTGTTTAAAGACATTTGTCAAGCGTGACCTGATTTCTACATTTTGAAAAAGTAACAGCCTCTATTCAAACTGTAAAGCTGAAGCGTTACAGATTCCGCAATAGAAATGTAAAAGTAATTTCCGATTGATGCAGCGTTTACCGTGAATGCAGTCGCCGCTAAGGCGGGAACATTGCCTTTAAATTTCATTCACGCTGTAAAGCTGAACTTCCGCGATGCGGATTGAATAGAGCCCTAAGTCTATGAGCAGTGTGACCCAAATCCTGTAATGAATCCTATTTGTGTACTGTTGGTATTCCTATTCATGACCTTAGTTTACATTAGTCATTGACACTAAGTTCATTAAAAAAGGAAGCTGACAAAGTCAAAATTGATAATAAGGTCATTGGGCTGTTTTGATGAGGATGATGAGAATGCTGACTTCCACTGTGTTCATTATGTAAAGTGAGATTTCATTAGAGGAACCACCCTGACTTGTATTTTCAGCCAGGGATTAAACATGGGGGAAAATATTTAGACATTTCTCACAGCAGTTTGTGTTTGACTTTGCATGATCTGCAAATTGACAGAGGGATGAATGGGGAGCAAGAGGTCCATGGTCTGGTAGTGCTGAGACCTAGACACGAGGGTATCAACAGCATTACCTTTCTGTCAGGAGCTATGCCCTTCTCCCAGGGATATAGCCACAGCCACACCCTTCTCAGCAGTGAGCTCTGCTAATGTTTCATCCATAAAGGAAAGTCTAGTTGTGGTATTAGTTAACACTCTTGAACAGTCTACTGATCTTGTGAAAATATATATTTTTAAGCCTCCTCAGACATAACTTGCATGAAGGATTATTTCTTGCAAAATAAGGAAATGGCTTGGACAAAAGCTATGCAATCTGCTGCTACTCATATGTTCAGCGGTGCTAACATTAACAAATGTTACAACAAGAATAGCATATGACCTGAAGGATTAGCCAGTACATAAACTGATATGATGAGTTGTATAGACAATAAGGTGTCTTCCTGGTCATTCACTACTTTGGTTTAGCCTGAAGAGCCTCAATGGATAATTCCAAGCCTGATGGGTCATGGTGTAACAGATTCATTCAGATGATTATATTGATAGAGCTACCATTTAGAACAAGATGTGTGGGAGTTTCAAGGGTGGCTACACAGTTTAAAAGATTGTTATTTTGTAGCTTTACATTTACATATCTTTAGTTACATGCAATTTATTACCTTTCCAATGCCTGGTACAGTAAATTATTTAGATATCCAGCTTCATCCTAGTTTTGTCCACATTTCTGCTACTTCAACTGTTATAGGTGATATTTATGACGTGTTAAACCATAATTTTTGCCAACAACTGTGTTGCGGAAAGTTCTGTGGCATGCATAGCTGATACCGTCACAATCATTATTTGTCCCGGATACAAAATTCTACTCATTCATGTCCAATTTATTTAGTATATCACATCACAAACAAAAAAGTTGGATGTCTCAAACTACCCTTAATGTTAGCTCAAATTGCTAGCAATGAGAAACTTACAGTAGTTACTTCTAAAATAGCAATGAAACGTAATAGCCAAAGCTGCTAGCATGGTAGCTAATGATTACCCTAGCCAACAACAAGCAATGACAAATTGTTCATCTGAAGTTCAAAACATTTGGCCTCAATGTAAGTACAATTGTTGAAATGTTGTACAGTGTAGGCATGAGAAATTGTGAGAACTGATCTAAGATAAACAAACTACTGGCCTCTCAAACAGATGAAAGACGTAGTCACATGGGGCATGGCCCTGTTGCTGGTCTGGTTACTGCAGCTGCTCTGTTTTGGAGGGATCATATAAACAGTACACTACCTGTCTATGTAATTGTTCCCAAATCTTGTTTGACAATGTTTTTTCATTGCAGACACTTCACATGCTTCCTGAACATAGCTGAGCCTTTATGGCAGTGTTGTAAATATCACAACTCAGCACACATTAAATCTAGTGTCGAGTGTGTGATGTTTCCTGTCTTTGGTACTGTCTCTGATCACTCTCTAAATGCAATCGCCACACATGCAGTATGATGATTCATGGCTCAACCACACAAATGTGGGGTTTCCCTTCTTTCAATGGAAAGTGCCTTACTTTTAAAGGATAATTTTCAATTTGGGCTTTATTGAAATTAACATATTAATTGAATTGATGAGCTGAAGGCCAAAGGGGAACCTCTGTGATGAGGTGGATCCTGAGTCAGCAGGTCTTCTTCTGGAAGGAAAGTAGCAAAAGGTGAAGGGGAGCATTTTACAGTGTCATGACTGAAATGTTAGGTCTATTTACATGCAAGACCAGTTACCTCAATTGCCCATTGATACAATAATGTATTGTTTTTGGATTCTGGAAAGTTGTGTACAGTTTAAATTATGAAAGGTCAAATCTACCAAACTAGGTATAACTCACGAGTGTAGCCTTGGTAGGAAAAAGGTAAAAGGCAGACAGGTATATACAATTAAAACCTGTTAGAAGACTGTCCAGGGACAGGACGAACCAAATCTCAGTCCATGTCTCCAAGCGGTCCTCATTAGAAAACAACCTGCTTCCAATTAGAGTACAATCCATAAGCCAAATCAATCTCTCTCCTGCCCTTACTCTTTGATTACTTCCGAAAATATTTATATGTCCTAATAACTTGAGTTTAGTCCAATGGCCCATGATTAAGTCCAGACTCAGACGTTGAACGCAGCGAGAGAGGGTTAATGCTTGGAAAATATTGTATTTTTTGTATGTGCTCCACATTTGCTTCCAAATGGAAACTTGCAATTGTATGTTATAAAAATGTCTGTTTCAGCTGTGTAATAAATATCAATTTTAAGCTTTGCACAAACCATTTTTTAAAGGATTGTACACTATTGTTTCACGTTAAAGATAAACATAAAGCATGCAAGTCATGACAAAAGAAGCAATTTCTCATTGTTTGCTAATGTAGCTAATTTCATCTAGCCTTCACGACAGTCATGAGAATGAGAATCAAGTTACTTTGTAGTTTTTATTAATGTCTTAAATTTGTGATCTACAATTTAAAGATAGCATTATTCATTAGTATTGGTGTAAATCTATACATTCTGTTTAAACATGGAAACATAATATCTGCAATAAAGTAATTTATAATGCTTTTACACATTTTTACATCATAATCCATTATCTGTGATATAGTTTTGCAAAAGGTCATCAAATGTATGTTATTTACACCAGGTCATGTAGAATTATTCTGTGAGGTTCATCAATGAACCTGATTTTCAGAATTGATTTTAGTTTAGTCAATAGTTTAGTCAATGGCCACATTGGGCCTTCAAATTAAAAAATTACTTCAATTCATCTCTTTTGGCATAAAGTGAACGTACACCAAAGCACCCTTTCCCAACACTGACAAATGATTTTAATCTTCACCATCACATTTCAATAGGTGGCCACATCCCTACCATGTCTCAGCAGTCTGATACTCAGGAAAGCCAGGAGCAGATCTGTCAACTGGAGGTCACCACTGTATGGTGCAGCAGTGCTGGAAGCAAAAAAATTTGAAGAAACATTCAGATATTATTATTACACAGTAATAGCAGCATGGTCGTGGCATGGACAAAGAGCATAGCTGGTTGTTGGCTTCCAAAGACCATAACAACACTGGAACAGGTTAACTCTTTTCCTGGCTATATACATCATAATCATCATGATTGCAACTAAACCCAATATTTATAGGAAATGTAGTGGATGGGAGAGAAAGCACCCTGGCAGTCCGCCTAAAGAGAGATCATTGAAACAAATGAATCCTTTGCTGTTTAAATTGACACTGTAATCCATCATTGGCAAATCGAACTCTGTGAGCTATCTTGAATCTGCTGCCTTCTTAGATTGGCCCTCAGGGCAAACAGACACAGAGGGCAAAGAGAGTAATCTACACTGCTGAATGAACTCCATAAACACCCCCCACACACACACACAATCATACACATATACTGTACTCTACACACACAGTTTATTGAGCAGGCCTTTAAAACCTGTAATTTATTACTTCAGAGTCAATAATGAGTGATATACAGTACTTGTTCATTGATTAAGAATGTGTTATGCAAAACATCACATACCTGTGTGTGTGTGTGTGTGTGTGCTGCTCGTGGTTAACACACTAAGTGGTTGACATTTTCCCCATTCATTATATTATATGCTACAACTTTATTTTTATTTTCAATTACACTCCCTTACCCCAAAGGAGATTTAACCATGCCTCAAATGTAATGTTAAGCCACTACGTGTTCTGATTTCTTACAACGTCGACGAATGCTGTCTTTCAGGGGCCCATGTAGCCTCCTATGTTATTTACCTTTCATTTTGCCCAGTTCTTTGCCATTTTGGCATGTGTTTTACCCACAATCTCCTCTTTCACCTAAAAGCAACAGAAGATTCTACTTTAATCTGATTTGTTTTATTAAAGATGGACAAATAATCTGCTGACTATTAAACAATGGATATTCAAAAACAAACTATTTATTAAATGTAGTAAACACTGCTTTAATGCTGAATTCATGAGATCAGTCATGTTTAAGATGTTTGTGTAGATACAACATTGCTATACACACAAAGTGCCTCAACAAAGTACACATATTCATAATCAATGTAATCCAAATTATAATTTGTAATCCCTTCATGCTTAATGTAGAAAAACATTTACAAATGGTAAAAACCCTGACTTATATAATAACACTGCAAGTAGATTTTGTATCTCAAATATGCATAATAAATAAGTGTAACATTTCAATGAATAATGAAGTCACATAGCATTATGAGACACTGCAACCTAATTTGTATAGATTATAATAGTTTGATACTATTGACAAACTTTACCTTAAAGTACTACAGTAGCATCAAGTTTTACAGTATGTATGTAAAAGTCACACTAAGAATCCCTGAAAGTATTTCCTCTAGTCTTTGTAACTATTCAAAAGCCTATAATACAGTTAAAACCAAATTAAAAACAAATATGGTGTAATTTTTCAATAACATTACCTTCAGCATTAAGACAACTCTGTTGCTTTGGGAATTATGGAGACGGAGGCAGAGCCGTTCCTCACAGAAAAATGTGCTCTCATGCTGCACTCTACGTATGGCAAAAGCTTCAGGACTTCATGTTTAATGTTTTCATGTACGAATGTATCTACAAAGTTAATATTCTGAAGATGAGTCTGAGAAACATGAATATGACCATAACATCTCACTTGAATGGTCCATTATAAACATTATTATTAGAATCATATGTGAGACCGCATGACTATGTTTTTTAAGAGAAAGTTGAGAAATATACATGTTTGTTTTTAAGGACAGTTGACATGTCACTCAAGAAGGAAGACCAATAAAGGGCAGGGCCACTAGAGCTCCTACCCTGTCACAGATTACTAGAGCTCATTTGTGAGTGCTGTCTGTCCACCTGTCAAACTGTTTCATTGAAGAGAGCCATTGAATCAATGTCAATTCTGTAGGAGGCAAATGAGGGCTGAGGGAAAAATACAAGTTATATCCCAGGACAAATTACATTAGAACACAGTTCATTACACTAGGAGCTAGTATGCTCAGAAATTAGGTTAAAAGAACATAAGCAACTCCACTATCTTCAAAAAATATGACTTGTTTCCTTAATACACAGCTATGACTATGCATATACTTTAATGAATTACTTCCACTCAAATTCTTCACCTCTAGCAGAATTGTTGTGTAGATTCAACTGGACATTTGTTTATTCAACTTTATGGATTGCTGATAGGCCTATAGGTTAAAGAGTGAGATTCACACAGACTAAAGTGTTGCCAGTGGTTGGCCTCTGACTTTTTTTGGGAAGGACAGTTGTTTCCTCCTTGACTCCTCCTCATCTAATTCAATCAGCCTCTTCAACTTGATTAGCCTGGTTAACCTTTGCACCCAGTCGGGTCTGGAGGGGTTAATCAGGCCGGGATCTCAGAGACCTTTAGGTCAGTATCCCTCTGTCTCCCGCTTGAAGGACTTGCTGAAGGCAGAGATAAGATTAAAGTGAACTTTCATCCTTGTCTTGCCGCCTCTCCCCAATGCAAGGAGGCTCACCTGCCCCTGCCTGATCCCACTATTCCAGTATTACCGACTCCTTAAAACCTACATTATTATTCAGAATATATTCCCCTTTTCTATCAAATATAGTTAATTCAGGAGGTAATACATATATTCTCGTGTTTGAGTGCAGCTCCGTCAACAAGTAGGTCTATAGGCTACACATTTTTCAAAATTTCTGTCAATTCATTTGTTGACTACACATGATTTTAGTGAACAAAAGGTGTACTGTTGTTTCATTTGTTAGTTTAACCTGTTACACGAGTGGAAGCTTTTTCAAAGCATGACCATGAATCTCAACCACTGACTCGGCCATTCACTGTCTATCGAACTGCGCTCATCTGTGCGCACTTTGCTTTACAAACAATAATAAAGTGATTTACTGCTTTTCCGTGCAATGAGCATGAAAAATCGTTAAAGATCCTGCAATTTGTGTGTGATCAGTAACTATTTAGTGTGGCGAGTCAGCGACATCCTAGTCTCCTCCTAATCGATGTAGGTGCTCTATTGTGTATAGAGGCTTCCTGTGCCCCTATGCTTTGAGATTCTGTCTTGAGGAGAGCATTTTACCCAAGAAGTGCACCAGCACAGAGGAAATGCCTTTTGTAACTCTATCATTGATTCTTCATAGACATAGGGCCTGCGTTTATCCAGAGAATGTGAAAAAGTATAGGACAAATATTTTATTAGCCTAATTTTCAACTGCCAAAACATCCCATAGAATGTTGGCCCAATAGTTGTATTTCTTTACAGCTTTCGTTGTCCAGACATGAGCCTATAGGCCTATCGTGGCTCATTTACAAAAGTAACGGTTTAAATATGAATCTGTGGAGGGCACATAAGGCCATATGAAAATGTAAACTTCACAGTTTTAGGATCAAAAACTGCGTATCTACAACCATCCCTCTCTCTCTCTCGCTCTCTCTCTCGCTCTCTCTCTCTCTCTCTCTCTCTCTCAGTAGAGGTCATGTCTCATCTCACTCTTCCCACCTTTTCTCCCACTCCCCTCCCTGTCTTTCTCTCTGTGTGTTAGTGGAAGTATGTTTGTAGACATATGAGGATGAGAACCTACTATCAGAGAAGCTATATCTGTCAATTGAAATGTGCCTATCTGAAAGCAATCCTCTCCTTCCCCTGTTCACTAACAACAGTTAGTGTTTTGTCAACCACAACAAAAATAATAATAGTCATAATATTAAAACTGCAATAATTGGTCTACCAATAATTGCAATTATTACCAGTATCATTGCTGTAATAATAATGATAGCCTAATAATAAACATAATAATAATAGTTTTTGTTGTTACTGCATCTGCCATCTAAAACTGATATTAATTCATGTTTCAATTAATTAATTAAGTTAGCTTTCAACATATGTGTTTAATGATTTCATTGCCGTTTTGCTATATAACATTTTACAAGTTGTGGTTATCCACTTATGTCAGCTCGTTCGATTCATAGTATATTGGTGTCAAATTGATTTACATGAATGATTCTAACATAAATGAAGCGATAATGTATAAAATCATCCCTAGTTTCAATACAAACAGACAGGTGTCTGACTATATGTAGTCTGACTTCACCCCTCCCATCCAGCCCACAAAAAGCAGCGGCATACAGGCGCGTTTTTACCCATAGCCTAGCCTACTGTAGGACAGAAAAAGACGCGCAGGAGCATTTTCTTGCTGTTTTACTTTTGTCGTTTTTAAAGACAGCCATAACAACCGCTACTTATGTCATGAAGACAAGCCAATGTACATTACAAGGTTTAAGTTCAGCACATAAATTTAACAATTGAGTGACTGTGATTAATCGTTTTTTAGTCTTAAGTTTTTTGCTTATTCTTCTTCAAATAAACTCAAGTATTTTTGTGTTTCATTCCGTCTGGTGGAAAGGACACCTTTCCTGTCTATTCTCGACATTATATCGAAAAGAAAGAGAAGACTAGTATATTCTGATAAGAGAGAAGATGCATCACGCTGCGGACGAATCGACCTATGCATTTGGTACGTTTGTGAGAATAGCCTTTGCATTATTGTCTACAATAATCTCACAATCTATTTTATGAAACACATATAGGTGGGTTTAGGTGTATACATAATGTGTTTCTGCTCAATATGTATTGCAATTAATATTTAATTAGACAATAATTAGCCTGTTATGCGTCCTTGTATCTTTATGCCTGCGCATTGGTAAGGTTCATTATGTTTTTGTGATTTTTTATGTTAAAAATGTTGTGTTTTATGACTAAACAGCTTTTTGATGTATCCATTTTGATAGTCGTTTAATTTACTACCGAGACAATTACCTATTGCCAAGCATGTTTTCACATTCAAACATTTCATTAATGAAACAAACATGCCAAAATGTTCATACTCACCAATGGAGTGGTCAAGTATAATCCACAATAAAACAATACAATAAACTGCAGACGGTGATATTATTTAGGCCATACAGTTTGCTTTAGAATGAAAGTGTTACGCTCAAGACCAATTATTAGCCTATATCAATCAATGATTAAAAGCAAAATACAAAACATCCCTGTGCCTACGGAGCTCAGGCTATGTCTATGAAGAGGCGAAACAGGCATACCTCGATGACGTCCAAGTCAATTCGAAGACATTTTCTAAAACATTAATCAGTTTGAAATGGGCGCACGTTACTTTGGTCACTGTGAGAGACGAGAGACGGAGGCAGTTTCCATGTCGGAAGGCTCCTCCGAATTGAATCGTGATTTGAGGCAGAAACGATCCATACGCTAGGGGGCACTCAGATACTGTAATAGATCCTGTCTGCTGTATTTTCCCCCATTGACAGCATATGCTCTGATTTAGCTGTGTACATTTTTCACAGGACCAAACTTTGACATTTTGAAAGTACCAGCTATAAATGCTCAGACTAGAAACTTCTAGGAGCACATAGGAGCCACTTTAGGCTATATACTTCATAGACATGCTTTGTCTTCAAATGAAACACCATTCACTCAGGCCTTTGTGACATATGTACAAATTGTAGATTAGGATATACATATAATTAAAGTGCCTTGTGTTTTTATTTTTGTGTCAGAACATTTTAATTAAGACCTATGCTACCATGATATAGTTTATCAACTTTCAATACAGTCCATTAATGTTGTTATAGCCTAGAATCATGAACCAATAAATAAAACAATAGTTCATCATAGCTCTGGCTTTTCTAAATTGAGAGAGTTCCCAACTCTCATATAGGATAGCCTATGTCATTGGCAAAGCATTGTGTTGTGGTCTCTGCATCTTAGACACTAAGGCTACCTAAAGTATTTTATAGACTAGTGATTAAAAGCCCTCATGCTTGGGTTTCCTTTACTGTAACTCTATGTAAAAGTTATTTTATCATATACTTGCAAATGTGTAGCCTACACGTATTCATAATCATCATAACCAGAAGTATCAAAAACTATAATGTTAGTCAGAAATAGTCTACTAATAGGCATTTGCGTGAGTTGATAGAAAGAAACCGTGATGTAGCCTGTTCGGAAATAAGATGGTGTAGCCTATATTATATTGTACGAAAATTGACCATCCCAACAATGTGAATGAACATAGGCTAAGTTGTCTGATAATATGCCCTAATCAGCCTAATCAAATAATAATAATAGTCATAACTTTATTTGTATAGCACCTTTCATACAGCTCACGATAGATGAGTCTCCGGACATACGATTTAGAAAGCCTATGTAACATATAGACAAATGTGTTGCAACGAGAGGACTTACAATTTTCAACAAACAAGGTCTAACAATCATTTTCACTTACAGATGCATATCCTGCATTCAAATGTATGCTGTAATTGTTTATAATTTGTTTTGTACAAAGCCATAACCTATAATAATGGTTAATTTCAACTTCTGATAGGCTACTTCTACTGCATTCTGCTATATCTAATGTAATGGTAGGCTAGAGTCGGAAGTTTGAGTTAAATGCAGGAGCACTATATGCTACTGCATCTCATGAAAGCATTTATCAGACACAATATATAGGCTACAGCTGAGAGAGGTGAGGATGGTATTTGAGAGAGGTGAGGATGGTATTTTGGCGTCTGATATATATCAGACATAGGCTATATCAGACGCAATATCAGACATATATCAGACGCAAAAATGCCATCCTCACATCTCTCAGACTATTACATTTCAGGCAACCCACTCACTTAGGCTACTCAGTAACTTACAAATACATAGCAAGAAACAGTATGTGGTCAGAGAACGTAATCATTGAACATTTAGAACTTTATATGTGTATTTCATGAAAATCTGTGAATTGGAAGCATGGTCCTCTCCTCTAAATCGTCTCCTTTTAGGACCAAGCATCTTCTCGACACCTATCCTTGCTTTGGCAAGGCACCAAGTAGCACAAGTGCCGACTAGCCAATGGGGTTCAGGGGGAGGTCCGTGAGCTCTGACCAGTCAAACACAGTCACTTTCCTTATATGGCAGCTCATCTCCATGGTAACGTGTGCTAAGTTGCAGCAGTCGTGTCAAAGTTCACTATATAGAGAGCTCAGTGAGCTGATCAGAGAGAAAACATTCTGCTAGCCCAGCTCCTACAATTCGCAATCACTTCCTAACCTCACCCTTTTTAACATATTTGATCACTTTGATTCTCTGTTCTTTTTCATATTATTTTTCCGTGCATGAAGGAGGTTCTATAAGTTGTGATCTTTTTGTTTTATTATCACTTGCTTGTCGGAGAGTTGACTTCATAGCATTGGCTTCAGCTGCGCGCTGCTGCTCGCACCACCTCACAAGAAAAGGGAGAAGCAGCAATATTTTTTTTACCAGTTGATGATTTTCTTCATGACTTGAGCTGGAACTTGATAGCGCTCTGCTGCTAGTGTGTAGCCTACATCAATTGTGTGTTTTATGCTGCTGTCACGTCGTCTATACGTTCAACTTACTGCTCCGTTTCTTGAATAGGCTACCTCATTTCATTATCGCAATCATTTGCTCTTTTTTTTTCTCCCTTACGAGTCTCCTGAATGGCTGACTGCAAGCGCCCCTGGACTTGGCCTCTAAGCGCAATGCTGCGATTCAGCTCGCCATCACATCAGTTTTAAAACGTGTGCTTAGCGTCGTCTATAACAGCAATACAATTTGACATTTTAGCCAGATTCAACGGACAATCGACAACAGTAGGCTTTTGGCATTTATTTATTTATTTGACTATTCATTTTGATTACAGCGTGCTGCATTCTTTTGAGAGAACAAGCACCGCGAAACCAAAAACGGCAGACAAAAAGTTTCCTTACGTTGACTGATAGATATGGCAATGGTAGTGTGGAGAGACTCCCAGGACGATGTGGCTGAGACCCAAGGTACCCTTTCTTCGCAATCTCAAGGAGGACTATCCCTTCCGACCCCTCAGTTGAATCTGTCAGGCTCTCAGGTCGCCCCTCCGACCCCCCAGACACCAGTCCAAGGACCCCCGAACAACACTGTACAGTCTACGCCGACAAACCAGACGACGCAGTCGGAGAAACAGCAGCCACAGCACATAGAATGCGTGGTTTGCGGGGATAAATCTAGTGGTAAACACTATGGCCAATTTACTTGCGAGGGGTGCAAAAGCTTCTTCAAACGGAGCGTACGAAGGAACCTCAGTTACACATGCCGTGCCAACAGGAATTGTCCCATTGACCAGCACCATCGCAATCAGTGTCAGTACTGCCGCCTCAAAAAATGCCTGAAAGTTGGCATGAGACGGGAAGGTATTGGAATTTTTATTTTCTTATTGATATATTTGTCCTGTATGTCGTGCGCTGAATTAATTATCTTAATTAATAATTGTATGTGTGGCCGTCCCCCATATTCTCTCCCGGACTCTTCTTCCCAAGGCTGCGCGGCCGAAGCACGCAATGGAGCCGCCTGCATTTAGTGCTGTAGACCTAGCGTAACAAACCTCCCTTTTCGCGTTCGATAAAGAGTTATATTTCTTAAGCTCCCTATTAATAATGTGGCCTTCAGAAACAATAGTCATACGAGTTTGGATGTAGATTATTAGAGCTGAACCGTCCTCTTGGAAGAGACAAAATGGATATGCATCTGTATTTGAATACAAGCACATATAGGCTACGGCGCTATTATGGCGAGTGTGGAGTGAAGAGACAGCGTGTTTAGATCCCACACATTACGTGTCGTGTTAATCTCGACCAAAAAACGGAGCTGTACATAGAAAAGGCCATATGTGTATCTTTAGAATTGTTCTATTCAATGATCAGTCGAAAATAGTAGTCAATATAAAATTAGCCGAATAGATTGCTAAGTAGGTTAAGGGTTACAATATGCAAGAACCGCCTTGCCTTTGTGCTTCTATTCAGTTAGCTCATGTTGTTGTTGTAGTCCAACAACAAAATTAGAACGTTAAACCCAGATTTGTACTTCTAAAATGTTTCATAGATAATCATGACTTTTCCGGGCAATATGCTTGTATCGATCTCTACAGTAATTAACAGTCATTGTTTGCATAGCCTACATTTTATTAGGCTATAATTGTTGTAACCTATGTAGGCTTATTGTTTTTGTTTATAATGTTGGATCTATAGATTTCATCATAGCAATTGGATAGCAAAAGCAATGTCTAAACTCGTATTCAGCATGTGTATTCCACGAACTGCTATAGTGTAACAATATTTGGCAAGCCTCCTGGTCAGGAGGGTTACATGTCTCTTGATGTGTAGAATTCAGGCATCAATATCTGCAGTTTCTCTTTTTACTGCAGCGGTGCAACGGGGACGGATGCCACCCACACAGCCACACCATGGTCAGTTCGCCTTGACAAATGGGGACCCACTGCATTGCCATTCCTACTTATCCGGATATATCTCTCTACTGCTGAGAGCGGAGCCCTACCCAACGTCCCGGTATGGCAGTCAATGCATGCAACCCAACAACATCATGGGCATCGAAAACATATGTGAACTGGCGGCCAGGATGCTGTTCAGCGCCGTGGAGTGGGCCAGGAATATCCCCTTCTTTCCAGACCTTCAGATTACTGACCAGGTGGCGCTTCTGCGGTTGACCTGGAGTGAGTTATTTGTGCTCAATGCCGCACAGTGCTCCATGCCTCTCCATGTGGCTCCTCTTCTGGCGGCGGCTGGCCTACATGCCTCCCCCATGTCTGCAGACAGAGTGGTCGCATTTATGGACCACATTAGGATCTTCCAAGAACAAGTGGAAAAGCTGAAAGCTTTGCACGTTGACTCTGCTGAATACAGCTGCTTAAAGGCAATTGTGCTCTTCACATCAGGTAAACTCAAAATTGCAACAGAATATTACATTTCCAGTTATGCAGTGTGAGAATGTGTTTAGGTCACGTGTGCTTGAACTTTCCCCGTTTGAAAACAATGCTAGGCTAGGCATGCAATTAAATATATAAACAGTGCAAAGTTTTCAAACGCCTGGCCTGTCCTAAAATCCCATAGAGAAAAAAAGCATATAAGCTATCAACTAACTGCCTGTAAGCCTATATCAATGCACTGTTGGGCATTAGTCATAAAATGGCCCATCATTTACCTTTACTGATTGGTCAGGCATAGCTACACACTTGATTAAATGTACATCCTGTGTATACGCTGTCCCCAAAATAGGCTGCTCTAAAAGATAACTTTGACCCACATCATAAAAGTCACTAAACTAGTATTTCAGTGAAGAAATGCCATCACAAACAAACTGTCGATATTTTATTGAAATTACACTTTGAGAATAATTTGCTTACCTTTAAGATATATTGTATAGCCTATGTGGAATCACTTGTTTGTATTTATAATGCATTGACAGATATTAATGATGTCACGCTCTAAGGGGGAGGGGTATAGAAAAGGAAAGACGGGCCTAATGCTCCATTTGTTAAAACACTGCATACAACGTAGCCTATTCCCGCCAGGGAGGGCCAGAAATTGTATGGAATAGCTTATCTTATTGACGATTTGATAATAAAATAACAACTATTTGCCTTTCTACCACATTTAGCCTGACCACACGACAGATATTTCAGTTACTGTGGGAAAATACTTTTCAATTCCCCTCTGTTCTGTTTGGGAGATCTGGGGATCGAATGCATTTTATGGACTTGTTCCAGAACTGGGTCATGACCTAGACTTCCCTGCTATATGATTACATTACATAGGTCTCTGAAAGTACAGACCTATAATATAATAATAATATGCCATTTAGCAGACGCTTTTATCCAAAGCGACTTACAGTCATGTGTGCATACATTTTTATGTATGGGTGGTCCCGGGGATCGAACCCACTACCCTGGCGTTACAAGCGCCATGCTCTACCAATTGAGCTACAGAGGACCATGCAGAATTCAGCAATAAATAATCTAATTGATAAATTGTTTTTACAATAGGCATACACCATTGAATTAATTTATATAGCCAACATTTTGCAAACTAGGCTATTGGCCTATTCTACAAAAATACCTGGGCGGTTTAAACAATATATTTTCATTTTATTGCGGGAATTATGTATTCAATGAATATGTAGAGTTTGCACTGCTACATATCATTGACCGCCATTTTTCTTGGTTATTACGGTGACTTGGTTATTACAATCGCTGTTAGGGGTAGCTTCGGTTTCTAGCCCTTCTTCAAGCCCAATCAAAACGCAGTACAGAGGTCACCATGTCACAACTCTCTTTCCCTCTCTGCCTGCGTTCGTGCGTTGGTGTGTGTGTGTGTGTGTTAACCCAAACTCCTATTTAAATGTAAGCATTTGTAATTAAGTTGGGTGCCTGTCCAGTTCCTTTTAAACAATAGCCTACAGTTTCCAAAAATAAGGCAATAAATAATGACTTTGCCTGTTCTAATTCACCGCGCTACAGTGACATTAATAACCACATGATATAGGCTATTGATAAATGGCCTATGCGCAGGACATAAACGGCTACGATTATAAGACCGTTTCTCAAGAAAACGTGGTTCATTCAATGTAAATTAAACAAAATATAGCCTATGTTCGCAAACAGATGGGTATCTTCTTTAACAATAAAACAATGTAGGCCTACTGAATATGATAATGATGGTGATATTAGTGGCCATGACTTGCTTATGTTTGATTTGACAGAGTGATATCAAAAACTAAATGTTTGATTATAGGCTACGTAATCACATGCAGTTTGATTGGTTTTTATTGTTTAATCAACATGAAATAGGTTATGTTATGTTATAGGCTACAAGCACACCTCAGCGACCAAATTTAACACCGGAAAAGGGGGATGTTTTCTTTAAATTTACAAACAGCCTAAATTACAAAATATTTTTAAGCGCACCTGTCACGTAATATACCGTATTGCCAACGAGAGGGATCTTATGCATTTCTATTAGTGTTCTGTCATAAATGTGTGTTGAATTTTGAGTTAATTTGCTTATTTTTCAGATGCTTGTGGCCTCTCAGATGTGGCCCATGTGGAAAGTTTGCAAGAGAAGTCACAGTGCGCCCTGGAGGAATATGTTCGGAGCCAGTATCCCAACCAGCCTACACGATTTGGGAAGTTGTTACTTCGTTTGCCTTCGCTGCGCACAGTCTCTTCATCCGTCATAGAGCAATTGTTTTTCGTCCGATTGGTAGGTAAAACCCCAATTGAAACCCTCATCAGGGATATGTTGCTTTCGGGGAGCAGTTTTAACTGGCCCTACATGTCAATTCAGTAAACAGAAGGAATGAACAAAGGGGTAAGACTACAATGGTTAGCGCTTCTTTTGTTGAAGGAAAACGGCTGTTACAAGAGCTTGCTTTCACAAAGAAAGACATTGTTGTAAATGACTGTGAATTTTAAAATTGAGACATTCAGCGAACTTTCAAAATGCAGATAAAAGCTCCCAGTGTCATTCGGAACAACTTGCTTCTTATCCATTTTTAAGAAAAAAGAAAACGAAAAAAAATAAGGAAAAGGATTTTGGTAATCCTCAAAAGGAAAATGGAAACTATAAAGTGCATTTAAAATGAACATTTGGGAAAATTTAGGAGAAAATAAAAAGTACGTTTTCTTTTTCCAAATTACTTGTCCTGTGTCCATGTATCTAGCTGTTTTTTGTACTTTCTTTTGTTCCTCCTTTCTGGTTCCAAACCGGCCTATGTGATTCTGTAGTACAAGTGGTGTTATTTTCTAAAACCATGACTTCTTTTGAAACAGTTAAGTAATGTAAAATGTTCTTCAAGAATTAAAACTAAATCCACAGCAATATAGGAAAATGCTTATAACTACATGCTTAATGCTGCAAACGCACTTACTCTTAAAATGACACACAATAAACTGGACAAGGGTGTTTTTTCGGAGTTCAGGTTCAACTTTCTGACCCAGCTAAATCATTTATCTTTCCAATTGAGTATAGACGTTATGTTCCAGGGTTGCCCTGTTTTGTCACTGCTTAGTTGAGCCAGTCGAACCACATCAGCTCTTACCGTTTCATAGAAGATTCAAGGCAAAACAGCTATTGCTGAACAGTGTGTGAGATCGGTTACCAGTATGTAGGCTATGCTTTATGAACCCATTTCAACTTTGAGCATCCCCACATGCACCCAGTTCGAAATGTTTTGCATCAATTTAAAGACAGTTCAAAACATGTATAAAGCCTAGCTATTGAAGGGTGATTGTGGCTTGTAAACGTAGATGCAGATGTCTTATTATGTTCATTTAGGCAGGTAATGCATATAACATTGTGTCTTGAAATGTAGGCCTAAACATCAATGAAAACATCTAGCCATATGATATATTATTTTGAAATTGGAAAGGTCAAGGGTCATATACCTTTAAGTACAGCTGAAATAGTGTTTAATAGCAGTATTATTATGACATCCCTGAAATGTCACCCTCTATACACTTCAAGCATTAAGTGCCTGAAAAGCGCGAAGTAATTTCTTATCAAAACGTTGTTTCAGTATAGAACATTGGGAACACTATTAGATTTGAAACTTCAGTCTTATGCTTGTGTATTTCACTTGAAAAACATTAATTAGAGGCAGTATTGTTGTAAATATAGGTCAATTCATTTCAATGAGTTTTCCTTTATACAAAGTATGTGATTAAGAAAAACTGTGTTTGCTATTTTTTCGGTAATACAACGTCTTCAATTCAGTGGCAGACATAGCTAGTAGCACTGAAAGTTATGTTTGTAATGTATATACATATTAAGACAAAAATGTTTTCTTTTTCATGTATTTAGACTGTGAATGCATGGCCACAGGTCGCTAACCTATTTTACCTTTGATATATATAAATGTAAATGTTTTTGACTGTATAGATATAATCTGTGCATTCAGTACACTAGCCCTTGTATTTAAAAAAGAAACAAAATGTTCAACAATAGGCTAAGACTAAACAGGGTGAGCTGGTCTGGAAAGCTATTTTGACTTAGTGTTCTGCTCCTTTGGTCTGTGACAGATGCCTTGTGTGTGTGTGTGTGTGTGTGTGTGAGTGTGTGTACGTGCGTGCGTGTGTGTGTGCGCGCATGTGTGTGTTTGTGTGTGAGAGAGTGAGTGGAAAAAAATTGTCCTTGTTTTTGGGGCTTTTCTTCAACACACAAAACACCATGTTGTGGTTGGATAAAAAGGGATCATATTGGTGTAGTTGATTGAACAGTGCTCTTTGGCTGTTTCCATGCCACATATGGACCAGAGAATGATACATGATTGTAATTATGAACAGTTTAAACTGACCCACGTTTTTATATAAATATATAAAAATATATGACTGCAGGGTATTGATAACGTATAGATACTTTTTTTTTAATGATTATGATTATTATGATTATTAATTGCAAGTGATATATGTGAGTGTGTGTGGAAGTTTATAGTTGAACACAATTCTTGTTTGTTTGTGTTAGCTTATTGTAAACAAGCATTCTGCTGTAAATTTGTTCTTGGTATTAAATTATAATTTATGAATTTGAAAAAAAAAACGTTTTTTCATGTTTTCTTATTACTAATCAGTCAAAATCGTGTGTGCGTGAGAGAGAGAGAGAGAGAGAGAGGGGGGGGGGGGGGGAGCGAGAGAGAGAGACTATTGGGTATGACCAATTGTTTGCGTCACAAATTGAAGTGAAGTTGGCCTATGTGTACCATTGCAGATGAGAGGACTGTTCGTATGTAGGTTTCTTTATATTTGTACATAGCCTTTGGCGCTTTAGCATGTTATATCGCATTCCTTTTGTAAACTTATAACATTACATTTTTACATTTTAGTCATTTAGCAGACGTTCTTATCCAGAGCGACTTACAGTTAGTGAGTGCATACATTTTTCATAATTTTTTTCATACATCTCGACGAATAAGGCAACCCTGCAGGTACTGGCATGCCTGACTTGAGATCGTAAATAAAATGCCACAGTGGACCTTAAAAATATGTCTGAGTAACTATATGTATAGGCTACCCTATGTTTTCACCGGAAGCAGCAGACAATACATAGGCTATCAGTTGCTTGATTTTACCCAACTAAGTACCACCTCTACCTCTCTGGTTGCGTATTAGTTGACATTTGTGTTGTCTGTAAAGAGAGATCAAGCGTGCAATCCACCAGCCTTAAAGCGCACTTTAACTCGATGTCCTATTAGTTGAGTCAATATGGCGTCTTGCAATCCGACGCATGCTACGGCTCCCCGGAGCAAAGCAGTGTTCCATAATAGAAACCACATTGCTTAAGAAATAGACCCCCTTCACCGAGACCCAGAGCCTCAATAAAACGATTGGAGGTATTCAACTATTGCTACCGTGATTAGTAGGCCTAACCAACACTGAGTATGTTGCAAAATCGTGAATTATGAATTGTTGTCTCCAAGATAGAATTAAACAAAAGCCTGATGATTATTTAATTACTTTGATCATGCGCAGCACCTTCAAAGATATAATCTTAAAGTTCAATAGGCCTATTCTGTGTACAATTGTTGTAATAAAAATTACTAAACAATGGGCTATTCCATATTATCCAAGAAACATGGCCGATAGGTAAATTATATTTTATTATTTATTGTAATAATACTACATATTATTATTATTACTACTACTACCACTAGGCCTACTACTAGTACTACTACTACTACTACTACTACTACTACTACTACTACTACTACTACTACTACTACTACTAGGCTACTACTACTAGCCTACAGATTACTACTACAATAAATATGCAGCCCCAGGGCAAGGATATAAAAGTGTAGCCTAAACCATACTGTGCAACACAGTGTCAGGATTTATTTGTGTAAATAAATCTCATTTCAGACGACTTTACTATTTCTCAGATTTCAAAGGCATCCCACCATGCTTCTGTCGAATGAATGGTGAAAGTGAACTAAATCTAATTATGCTGTAATTCCATTCAGTTTGCGTTTGTCCCTGTTGGTGTTACTAAATTGTGACTACAATGATAGGGTTGTTTATGATTGGCCCAATCGAGATGTTTTAAATGTTTTTGATGCAGACATTACACCTGTCAATGTGTCTTTGCAGCCTTTTGAGATGTGGGACCATAGGCCAAGATGCAGTACAGGTCATATACTGTATATACTGGCACGTTGCATGTCACTACATCTCTTAGGCCTACATGTAATAGTACTGAAGTCATTAGGCCTACAACTCAGAAATGTCATGAAAAGGGCAATATTAATTGTCTTATTTTCTTTAGATTTTTAATTAATTGCTTTACGATGATAGCCCGATAGGAACACATTTGAAGTAATTCGGATCATGGCTTCACCGGACTGATTTTAGTTGACAGAGCGTGTGTTGAGGCTGAACTCTATAATTTGCACTTCTGTTCATTTATTAGGGTTGGACAACGAACTAATGAGGTTCCCTCAGTACAATGTCACTTTAATTTATTTCCTCGTGAAAAAAAATCCCTTTTGGATATAATAATAATATAATTATTTTATATAGCGCTTTTAATTATACAGATAATCTCAAAGACGCTTAAAAACAAAAAAACAAAGTATATGTAGTTCTTGGGCTGGACAAAGGTCTTGAACAGAGGCTGGCGCGTCCAGGTCAACATCCAACTCCGGTGGGCTGCACGTAGGCCAAGCCTACAAAAGTCACCTGAAAGTCAGTCAATATGCCTGTCCTGCACGAGCACTGCAAACACTGCATGAGCTCTGCAAACGAACAACCAACACTGATTTGTAATCACCACAGCATTGATTGTGAGATTCCTAACGTTTTTCTTTCTTCAGTATATGTATGCGTATATGTAGGATGTCTGTAGCCTATGTATGTAGCATATGTGTATGTTTCTATGTTATATGTTTCTATGTTTGCATAGGCTGTGTGTAGTCCTAGTTATGTATTTGCATGTGTGCGTGCTGTGCGTACTTGTGTGCGAGCAAGGCGTGTGCATGTGTATCGTTGATATGTAGAAATGTCATGTTTGTGATGAAAAACGTGGGAACATTAGGCCTAAGTCATGGCAAAGTACCCAATGATGACCGCGCTTAAGGTCAAATTACAGCATGATTTATAGCCTTAACTGTGTTTCGTACTATTATTATCACTATCACGGTGTTATCAAGGTGCTGCTCGGAAAACTTAGTCCCAATCTAGAAAGCAACGGTCCAGTTCCAAAACGCTCCTGGACAAAATGCGAAAGAGAGAGACAATAGTTAGCTGATGTTTTCATAATCATGCCCGTCCCACTCATTTATTATGTTGTTTGTTTTGAAGTTTTTTTTAGATTGCAGGTAATTTGATAAAGTAGCCTATACATAAAGTGATGGCCCGGCACGACCGGCAACCCACTATTGTGACCCCCAGAGAGAGAGCGTGTTACCTAGCCTAAATCTGCCACTGACTTGATTCTGAATCAGGCTCAGAGATAGGCCTTGATGACAAATCGGTCCATGTAGGCTATCTCAAATGTCTGTTAAATTTCTGTAAGTACTGTGTCATTTACTATACTGCTCCTCTGGCCATTTGAGGGGCTACTGTCCATCCAGAATTCGAGCCGAGGACTGATCCCCAGTCACTCAGAGCCTTCCAAAGAAATCTGAAATCGTCTCCATTCAAGCAGTGAACATACAAACCTCGGTAAGCCTTCTGTGACCATCCTGTTGATAGTAGGTCTATGCTAATATAATACATGTCAAATAAACTTTAATACAGTAAGACATGGAAAGTATTAGGCTATTATTATTATTATCATTATCATTATCATTATCATTATCATTATCATTATCATTATCATTATCATTATTATTATTATTATTATTATTATTATAGTCTAATCTTCAGACCTAGGTCTATTGAGATTACAATTACGCCTATGACTATGCTCTTTTCTAAATATTATTTTTTACAAAACCACTCAGCTTTTTACATGCGCTAAGTTTAGTCATAAACAAAGCCAATATTAGGCTTATTCTCTCAAATCTTGCATAGACAATTGTGTATTACGACTGCCTGTCAGCTATCTTTGTTATTTTCAATAAAGGGCCTTTAAATCGACTTGGTGCTGCCGGCTTCCTGCGTTCTTGCTCTAAATGTTAGAAAATTGTGCCATCTACCCGCTATTCACAGAACTGTCAGTTCCAGGCCCTCCGGAGACCTCGAGCCAACTGTAACACAAAGGGAGAGACCGACGAGGCTGATGAGAGGCTTCGCTTTTACCATCCCCTCGACTGCAATGAACAACTTTAAATAACATTGAACATCTAGTGCGTTTATCGCTTTAACGCTATCAGACTTGATTTATAAGATCTCTCTCACACTCTCTCTTTCTGTCAATGTTGATATCCAACACGTTTAACGAATGGGTTAATTTCTACGAATTAACATTTATTTTACACATCCGTCGAGCTCTGTGCAGCACCTTATAGGTCTACCTGACTGGCATATTCTCCGGAGTTTTGACTGCTAATGTAAGATGTGTAGGGCACATGCCTAACTTACACTTCATAGCTGAATGACGATGTATCTTGACCTTCAACAATGTTGATACAGTACTAACATTAGGATACATTACATAGTTGCAGGCTATGTTCCATATCAGTCCCGTCAGTAATATTGTAAACGTGCTTCTCTTAACTTTTTATACACTCACTTCTGCACGAAATCCTCTTCCCGCACTAAAAGCGAGTTCTCAGAGCAAATGTAAAAAAAAGGGGCCAGTCCACACCAAAATGGCAAAGTTCATCTCGAAAAAACTTCACCGATTTACAAAGGGGCACAAGGCTTTGTGATTATAGAATTGAGGGAAAGGAACGACAACCGCAGTTGAGGTAGGAGTGTGAGAGTGTGTTTTGTGTATAGGCTATATTTGAGTGTTTTAAAGATTTTATTTGAGGCGCTTTGTGCTGACAAGGCACAAGCTCTTGGTCATGGTCTGGGCAACTTTGCAATTGTACATGGAACACTGAACACAAGAAAATTATTTGCCGTTATACTGATATAATAGAGGACTAACAAACAAATGTAGGAACAAGAGCGGATGCGGGAAACCGGAGAAGAACAACTGGACAAGTAAGCTCAGAATGTTGTTGTTTTAAGAAGACGGACAACGCACTTCCTTAATGTTTTATGGAGAGAGAGAAGCATGCACCATTCCAAAAGTATTTGAGTATGAAGTATAATTAGCGCGGAGCCAATGGGGAGTGATAGGACTTGGAGCCTCACTGATTACACTGAGGAATGGCATGTGGTAAGATGAAGTTAACAGACCGTGACGATTTTATCAACATACAAAAAGAGAACACAAAGGTCACATCTATGGTGTTGGAAACATAGCGTATAGGCTACAGCATCCTCAAACTAGCTCACTTTTTTAAAATTGTCTTACAATAAAAGTGTATGGATATTTTATGAATTATTTATTGATAATGTATTGATATGTATTAGTTTATAAAAACGTTTGATATACGTAACATACTTAATTAAACGGATAATCACTGCTTTCCATAGTGATTCCAAGCTATAGCTTAAATGTTGTAGGCTAATACACTGAATTACAACACGTGGCCCATTACTTCGTGTTGCGCGCATATAGACTACCGGAACATTACGAGAATAATAAATAACCATCAACTCTTATAAGGTCCAGTCTAAAATGTTTTTTTATTTGTCTTGTGTGTATTTTTGTTGTTATTGTTCGTGATTATTGTTCAGGGTACTGGACTTTTATTAAGCCGTTAAAATTGAAGTCATTAAAGTAATGCAAGGTTGGACTACCAGTTGACTGTGTGTGTGTGTGTGTGTGTGTGTGTGTGAGAGAGAGAGAGAGAGAGAGAGAGAGAGAGAGAGAGAGAGAGAGAGAGAGAGAGAGAGAGAGAGAGAGAGAGAGAGAGAAATGTGGGAGAGAATAAGTTTGAGCAAAAATGATATTAGGCTACATCAAGCTAATATGTAATATCACGATTTTATTAGCTTTGGACATCATGTCCCGATCTACACCCACCCTTTTTATATAGGCCTTGAAGTAAGACTAATTCGCTCCTTTATAAAGGAGTGCTGAGAACTGTTGCTTTGTTGTAATGGCTAGAAATTGCAAATGACCTTGAACTGTGTCTGGGTCTGTGCTGGATTTCGGGGGAAAGGCACATGAAGGTCTCTTGCTAATGGAGGCAAGTTAAGAAACACACAGCTTGAAATTCAATACATTTCATTGCGACATCATTTGATAAACCTGACGCGCTAACAATGATGATAAGGATGATAATAGGCTAATGATAATGTGACTAACACGTGGCATAAGCTAATGATCATGATATACCTCACAACATTTGCTAATTTAGCTCACTGCTGCTCATCAGTCCATATAAACAGTTATCAACTAGGCCTAATCCAACACTTGCCGCTTATTCAATAGCCTATTTTCAGCAAGACCGGATGGAATGCCATGTAGGCCTATCACGGATCAGCTCAACGTCGTGTCTTGTTATGGAGACGTCACCCATACACACAGCTTTGTCCCCAACTGCTGCTGATCGAACTGTTGTGTTTCCATCGCTCTCTCAAAGCCGATTTAGGCCCCTCCTTGAGATACGCACCACATCCCTGAGGTTGAAGAACACCTTTCGCGCGACCATGAGACTTCAAACGCACACTTGGCAATGCTCCTTCATATCGACTACGCACTATTCAGGCAAGGTGCAAATAATAGTATTTAGGTAACATTATATTAAGTATGTTATATATATATATATATATATATATATATATATATATATATATATATATATATATATTTTAGATAAGGCATGTCATGACATGAATAGCATATTTTTATATTTTAGTCATTTGGCAGATGCTCTTATCCAGAGCGACATACAGTTAGTGAGTGCATACATTTTCATACTGGCCCTCCGTGGGAAACGAACCCACAACCCTGGTGTTGCAAGCGCCATGCTCTACCAACTGAGCTACATATAATTGATAGTAGCTATATCATTGATAGTAAGACAAGTTCATTGATTAATAAAGAATTATTATGAAAATATGGTGGCGCATGTGCTTGAAGGGTTATAGGTCTACACATTATATCCCCTATATTTTTAATGAATTATTTTATTAGCCTATCATAACTTAAAATAGAGTAGCCCATGTGTTTAATTTTGTAAGAAGGCAATTAAAAACGCTATAATCAACTTCATGTCCGGCATCTCTAAGACAAAAAAAGATATCACAAATAAATGTAGGCATATTCGTTTTTGCATACTTGGAGGACTGTTTCACAACTTTGGAACAAAAACTCATGGGTTAAACTCAAGCAAAACCTAGAGAAGTGTGAGCATCCTGACTGTACGTACCTTTATCGTAGCCTCCTCCTACTACTACTACTGCTACTACTAATAATACAAATAATGACGTAGCTGTTATTGGTGGTGGTGGTGGTGATGGTATAGTAGTAAAAAAAAAACGAGTATTCCCTGAAGGACTTGTATCCCCTGTTGTGATAACAAAGAGGCAGCTCCGTGAGGGCAGAGCCTTGTCGACAGCAAAACCTAATACCACCAGTGCACCTGCACATCAGAGAGTTGTACAGTTTGATGGCCTACTTTGAAGGAGTAAGCAGACAACCATGGCATTCGCTTTAATGATAGCGAGGGATGCAACTGTCAATTACATGGAAGCTCGTTCCCACTGGGCAAAAACTGGTCGAATCAACGTTGTTTCTAGGTCATTTCAATCCAAAAAATCAATGTGATGATGTTGAATCAACGTGGAAAACTAATTGGATTTGCAAAAAGTCATCAACATGAGGGCATTTGTTATTTTTTCACCCAACTTTTAACCTAAATCCAATGAAATTGTGAAATGTTTTATTAATTTCACGTTAAATTCAATTTTGTTGACAACTCAACCAAATGTAAAATAAAATTAGATGTTGAACTGAAGTCTGTGCCCAGTGGGTTCCTCCTTTCTTATCCTGCAATCATTAGCAGGCCCCTCGAGCAACATGTCTGGCATCTTTACATGGTTGTTCGCTCTGATTCCCCCCTACTCTCCCCCCAACCCTCTCTGCCATAGGCCTACATGTTGAGGTGGGTATGCTGATGATTGTAGTAGGCTACTCCTTCACTAGCCACCGCCCAATCTTATCAAGTGCTGCGGAAAAGTTACACACTGACCTATGTGAAGTCGAAAGCAACTGCTTGTAAACTAATCCCTAGATGTTTAATTATATGTCATCTGAATGTAGTAAAGAAGGTATGGGTCTACCTTACATTGGTCATTGACAATTTAATGACCAGGGGAATACAGCAAAGAAAGTGAACAAAACATCTGAATTACAGCTTTAGGATATATGCCACATAAAATTGGTAAACTTATGCAGATGAAATGAACACGAGTTGAGCTGCATTTGTGGAAAACATTATTTATTTTAATTATCTTAGGTCCTTGATATAAACGACTATCCTTTCAAATACACACATATTTCAATCAAACTATGTATAATCAAATTTTTAATACATACAATCACTGGGGTAGGTTATTGTCCAACCTTCCTTAGATGGAGTATATATTAAAACCATACAGTGTGGGTTTTCAATGGACTGAGCACAAAACTATAGTGAATTTCTCCCTTCAAAAGCGAGATGGCGCTATTATGCACACCAACCATGTAGGTGGGGAATTCATATCCCAATCTAATTCTTTGTTTCTAAGATGATCAAAGTCATTATGCGTTTATATTTACATTTAGACTAATTCAATATCTAAGTAAAGGTTAATATGACATAAAATATAACTTATCAAAAATCTAACAATAGTGGTTAATAGTAATGCACAATGTTGTTGCCATAATACACTGTAGCCTACTTTCAAAATACTGTCTCCTCATTCCTCCAGATAGAAATGATAAGGACTGTCTTGAACGCTTTTCGTATCTAAGGCAACACATTTTAGACTGTGGAGCAGCAGAGCCCAGGACAGCATTTTGAATAATGTCTTATGATACTACCCTACTTCTACTAACAAGAAGGCTAAGAATGTTATGTTTTATGCATTTCAGATATTCTATATGGGCTACAATGTATGTATGGTGGTCCAACATTAGCCTACAAAAATCAATGTTATGTAGTATTTTATTTGGTGATTAAAATGAAAGACTATTCAGCTCATATTATGGCAAAGGCCTATGTCATTTAAAAGTTTAATTGTATCCAGTTTTTAGGCGATACTTTATTGTTTACATAGCCATATTAGTATTTGAAATAAAAAGTCAATGCCAATAAGTAAATCAAACGCGATTTCCCTGGCCGTGCCACATACGCTCACACACAGACACACATCTCACTATATACTGTACCTCCAAGTTCCACGTAGTAGGCAACAGCATCGTTGATTCAAAGCAGCCCGTTTCTCTTCTTATTGCCATACAAAGATTTGTATAATCTCTTCAGGGTTCATGTAGTTTGAAGAGCATCACACAAAAATTATTATCTTCATATTCTAAGATCGGGATTCTCTTTTTATTTAAATAATAATAATGATAATAATAATATATTGGGCTATATTTATTTATATATGTATTTATGTCCCATTGTCTAACTGTGACTGTGAATTTAATTTATAGCATCTAAAATCCGAAAACAGCAGGTTTTCTTCACATGCTTGTTTTTCTGTATGTAGGTTATACAGTTGTTGTTTTTCTAAGAGTTGAAGGGCTTCAATCGAACGAATATCATTTTTTGGATGAGACTGGAAACTATAGAACTTTGGTTTAAATATACATGCATCAAATCTAGCAAATAAACTTCACTGCAGTTTTATTTCTTAGCCAGAGGTCCATTTATTGAGAGGGAAATGTGATGAACATTGTTTTCATTTTAAATCCTGTTCTACCCTGTGTGCACAAGTCGATAAGAACTTTCCTTGACCAAATATACACCAATTTGAAGCTGTCAAAATCGATTAAAGGAAACGGTCACCTACATCTCTATAACATAATATTTGAATATTGAACATGCATTGAGACAAATCATTCTTAATTCATTAAGGAAGGTAACGACAGTATGGGGATACACAAGTTGCAGTTGAAATTATAAAAACAACTTATGCTTTTAATGTGCATAAAAAACGACACCTATTTCAAACTGTGCAAATGTAATTTAATATTTAAATTATATCTAATGGATGAACAAATTAATTTCATAGTGAGAAAATTTGTTTTTATAATAAATAGTTTGAATAATAATCATATTAATGCCAGATTATTGATATTACAATGCTTTCAATGCAATATATAGGAGTTTTTGACATGTTTATGTTTTACAAATTGTCCAGAGGTACCATAAATGTAATATGTATCATCACATGCAGTAAAAATATAATATGATTCATTTACCAGACAAGCCCTCTATCCATTCTAGAATATCTTAATTACCTAGACACAAAGGTAGAGATTGGACCCTGGTCTGACAAAGAGGACTTAAATCTAGCCTTTTATATGCTTCCTTTATTATGTGCAGGACTGAGAGTGCAGCCTCTAATCGTGTCCCCTGAAGTCTCAGCTAGTCCTCTGAACTTTACAACTATATGTAAACAAGTTGTCAGTTTGGAAATAATCTTCTTTGCTTTTTATTGGAATGAAAATTCAATCTCACTAGTTTAGATTAGGCACACAAGATTTTTTTCCCATTCCTTGTTGTTGGTGGGGCTGGACTTTGGTGGACAATAATGTGGCAATTGTTGATGCTTTGTGACCCATAAAATTTGAGGGTGGCTATTCTGGCTTTGGTATGCAATTATGCAAAACACTTTGTATAAAGACTTGCCATCCGATCTAATGATAGAGCCTGCAGTCTCATTTCAAGAGCTGGAGGGACTAACAGCACATACACTACTAGAATGAGGGAGGGGAAAGTGACATTCAAATAAAATCAAGGCAAACTGCAAATAAACATGTATCTCATTGTTAATGAGTTGTGTGTTAGTGTTTATGTGTTTGTGTCTTTCTCAGTATTTTGTGAGTGTAAGTGTGAGCATGTACTTTCATGTACATTTAAAATGGCCTAAAATCAAAATACTTATTTCATCAAAACAAGGTGCAACAGCATTCAGATACTTTCCTGTATGCATTTTTGTGAGTCAAAGGTGAAATGACAGTTCCATTAAAAAAATAAATCTAACTGGTGGAGGAACAGTGATGCTTTGTAGAATTTCAGATCTTTGACAAATGAACAATGGGATTTTCAATAAAAGACACCATGAGGAAATGTTTAGTTTTATTTCTTTATTTCCCAGGAGCTGATGTGAGAAATATGGGTGTGAAATGCAAAACAATGCTTACATCTATTCTAGTTCATGGTTCACCAAAAAGTGAGAGGCCAGATTTCCTAGCCCATTCTGGCTTGCCGGCATCAGAGGTCTACTTAAAGGTGTCTGAACAGAATAGTAAGTATGAGTCTCCATGCAGTTTCTTTGACACACACAGAATACCAGTACGGTCAGTTTAAATGGAAATATTGGTGGATTCATTTGAAAAGGACAGGACAGTAACAGAAAAGAGGGCAGAGATGGTGGGTAGTATAGTTGAATCGTGAAACAGCAGAGTATAGATATGATTTAAAGATTTCATGCTGCATGTTTTTTTGTGGTGTGCACTATGGGGTATTCTGTGTGTATGCACATAATAAACACTTGTGCTGTCTGGCAGAGGTGTGAATCTGAGAGCTTTTCTACCAAATGAAGTGCCGGCAGAGAGAGAAATAAAGAGATCTACAGCAGTCAGGGGTCAGCCAGGCTGAGATTGCTTCCAGAAATCTTTTGAAAAAATCACACGTTTGAAGGCTTAGTGCTTTGCTGCCTTCGCATTTCAAGCTCAGATGAGTGGAATCACAAAAAAAGAACAGGGGCTGGAGAATTGGGATGTTGGGATGGTCATGGGACAAGTGATTTGGGAAGACAGGAGACAAGCCTTTACCTGATACCTCAGAGGAAGGCGTGGAACAGAAGATACCATTGTTACTTTTTAAACATGGATCAAACAATTAAAGCAACACTGTCTCTAATGATGTCTCTTTGTGTCTGTATGAGTGTTTAAAGTGTGAAAAAGTGTAAAATAGAAAATCAGCACTACATACCTCCTAATTTGCTGTACCTAAGAATGAAATAATGATTCACACCAAAACCAATACTTTATTAACTGAATTATTGTGGATAAATGTTTCAAAAGCATAGGTTTGCAGTAAGATCATCAAGCAAGAACTAAGGCCACAAGAGGCTTGATAATTAGCAAGCTACTGCACAGGCCTACTACTGGAATGGCACATTACACATCAGTTAGCAGTGGTACACAAAATATTTTCTGCATTCCAGCTAATATGAAACAATGGAATGGCCCATTTCCAACCAATTCACAGTTCTATCTTGGTGTACATATTCAGCATTTTTAACTAATAAATAGTTATATATGTAAAGAAACATATTGTATAGGTTAATGTTCCAAAAATGTTTTAATGGGACCAAAAGCCATAAGACATATCAGTGGACATTCAGAACCCTATAATTTAGTTTAGCATCAGTTAGAATTGAGTGAGATTAGGAGACGTGAGTGGTACTATTACACATCTTTCTTTGATTTATGACCAGCTTCTGGCGTTGCCATTGGTCTTTCATCACTTTTATTCATATTATCTGGAAAATAATTCGAAGAACCAAAACGAAGTAAATGTATTATGTTATCTGCATCGGAGTTATTTTTTCCCCATCTAAGACCAGGACATGGCTGTAATAGTTAACTCAAATTAAGTTAAATATCAAAATATTGTAATAATGCGACAATAACAGTATAATCACGTCTACAAGATAAATGAACAATATGCAGTTCTATAACTTTTGGGAAATACAGCCATGAAGCAATCTCAAAACTTTGGTCCCTCTTTGGGATAGGAGTTTTTCGATTGTAATTGTTTTGAGTACCTATTCATTTGATAGCCTATGTCAATGCACAACAAAGTGTTACATAAACACTGTTTCCCAAAACGGGTAGGCCTAAAGTTAATTTCAACATATTGATAACAGAGGAAAATCAGCCGCCTCTTTGCTTAAAATAATTCTAAATTCTAAATTGCGTTTTCATATGATAACGGGACAAACTATTGCGTTGTCACAGAAATAAATAAATATGTGGAAAAATGATTAGTCAAAGCGCCCCATGTTACCGGAATTAGCAGTGAAATGAACATTCCCAATACAATTCTCTCGACATGACACAGTTATAAGCATTTGAAGTTTTATGAATGTTGTAGTCTATACGATTACATATTATTACAATTCAAATAACATTTCGAAAAAGCACCTGCCATGCTCCTTTTTCCATTCTCCAAATAGTTTATAGGCCTATATGATACTGGTTATAATATGCCCTCGACACACCAAATTTGCTCCAACAAGAGGAAGTGGCATTGGTTGACAGGTCTATTAGAAGATGACAGGCCTGGAGGCCCATTTACACTAGTAGGAGTCTCTTGGCAGGACCTATCATGCCAGATGTAAAGATGGAGACATGGACCCTGACCCTTGTCATAGCATGTGACTTAATATTGATATTTTGATCAGAATTATTTTGTAATGCTGACTGGGTGACGTTATAGCATCCTCAGATTTTTGTCTTTCAATCTGCTAAACATTTGTCATTATTTTCATAGATAAACTCAGCAGTAATATTCACACATGGAAATTGGAACACAATGCTTCAAACCCACAAGCTGAAAGACAAAGACAAGAATACTCACAATGTTATTGCAGAAATAATTATTTGTCTCATTTATCCCCTTCTCTCAAAATCGTTCAATAAATCTCCTTTTAAATCTCTGACTGGCACCATTTTTTCATATATGAAGTTCATGTTTTCTCTCCACTGCTTCCTTGTGGGGGAGGCAAAATATGCAAATCCCATCAGATTTATAACCATCAGTGCCTTTCAATGTTCATGTGTTTCTGCACTGCTGTATGATTACTTTCAAGGGTTCTCAGCAGGAAGGTAGAGCAGGGACTAGAAGTTATTCTCAAACCTGACAAAAACACTTTATTTTTCCTCTGTTTCAAAGATTGGACAAAGTGGCAGTAATGACCTTACTTATTACCATTCAAATAGATGACGGAGAGCTGCTTGATTTTGACAATGTTTGGAGCGAAGCAGAAAACAAAACAAACAGAAAATGACAGGGAAAAATATTTATGAGCAGAAACAGAAGTTGAGAAATTATTTGATGTGACAGCATCATGTGCTCATTAAATAACCCATGGAAAAGGCGGAATACGATATGAACAATTCCATTCAAATAATTGCATGGTATACCATGAGATTTCATTAATCTATAACTTGAAGCATGTTACCTTTGTGGGATAAGGGAATAATCAGACATCAGTGTTTAAATCCTTTCAGGGAGAAATGTGACCCTCCATTCTCATACTCTCAGGCTAAAATGTATATTTTGTCCTTGATATTGATTGTAGGAAGAGTAAGCGTGGAAAAGTTTTCAGTGTGTGTTTCTGAAATAGTATTTTAATTTCTTTTCTTTCAGTAAGTCTCTGACAGCTCTGAATCCTTTATTGTACATGTATTGTGTATATTTCTGGCTCCTAGCATCTCCTGGAGGATTCAGTTTCTAGATCAAAATGACCAGATGAAAATGAGTATACAATAAGAGGATGTAACTAATTTCTTCATTAGGACTCTGTGGGTTCCAAAGTAAAAAATGATGAAAGACCTTTTGGTGATACTTGGTGCTATATAGCTCTGATCTGTGCCATAGCTTACTCTAACAATATCAGTCTGTTGGCCATTGGTCCAACTGCCACTTTCAATTTACACATGACCCCATGGCCAAAAATGGGGGAGACTGGCAGAATGTAGGACTGAAAGCTGCTGTTATTGGTCTGACAGCTTCACTCATCTGGAAGTAATGCAATATGCAATTCATATTTATACTCTGTGACCTTGTGCTCAAAGAGGGAATCTATTGTATCTACATGCTGGTAATCAAGGCAAAGGGTTATGGAGAGGATAATACCGCAGAAGGAATTTGTCAGAAATGTATTTCTCTTATCAGTCTAATTGTTCAACAGATGCGAACTGGAAAGGTAAGAAGAGTACAGTAGTGCTGCTGGAAAACACTCCTAAATATGAGGCTGACACTTTCTTCACAGCGGTAACAAAAGAGTTTGACTAAGTGTATCATGAGGTCAAAGACACCAGGGACTCATTTTTGCTGAAGGGAAATATGTTGTATGGCATTGAACAGTTGGGTTAATGTATCAGGAAGCTGTAAGTGGAATATCTATCTTTTAGGGATCTTTTTCATGAATTTGAGTTTGGGCGTGTTATTTTTGTGTGAGAAATGTCAAATATGTCAAAACCGAGACATCAGAATGCAAAATTAATGAATGGTCCCTCTGTTTTGGACATCTGGGAGTAGTCTATTGTTTAGTGTCTAGTAGGTACAAAGGAATTGAAAATTCACTGTAGGACACCTCCCACATGAATCACTTTACAGGGCACCATATACACAGAGTTACACACATGGTCACTTCTATCCCATCAGTAAGATATACACTGAGTGTACAAAACATTAAGAACACCTCCCTAATATTGAGTTGCTGGCCCATGTTAACTCCAATGCTTCCCACAGTTATGTCAAGTTGGCTGGATGTCCTTTGGGTGGTGCACCATTCTTGATACACACAGGAAACTGTTGAAAAAACCCAGCAGCGTTGCAGTTCTTGACAGAAACCGGTGCACCTGGCATCTACTACCATACACCGTTCAAAGGCACTTCAATCTTTTGTCTTGCCCATTCACCCTCTGAATGGCACACATGCACAATCCATGTCTCAATTGTCTCAAGGCTTAAAAATCCTTCTTTAACCTGTCTCCTCCCCTTCATCTACACTGATTGAAGTGGATTTAACAAGTGGAATGAATATGGGATCATAGCTTTCACCTGGATTCACCTGGTCAGTCTTTGTCATGTAAAGGTGTTCATAATATTTTGTAACACTGAGTGTATATCAACTGAATTGATCACAGTAACCTGGTCAATAAATGTCCTAATTTTGAACCTTTTCCAGAATGGAGTAAACATGACTTATTGAACAATTTGTGCAAGTGTAACATGAGGGGATGTTGTCAGTGTGTGTGCAGGTGTGACAAATTACTGGTTAAGTCAGGTTGCAATGCCTTAAATATACACAAGCAAAAGCAACACTTCTATAAATAAATGTATATAAATGTTGCTTTCACTTTACAGCAGGAAATCAATCTATAGAGCTGTTAATGTGGGCCAGGTTAGCCCTATGCATGTGTTACAGACAGCACAGTGAGTTACAATTGCATTTCTGAGAGCTTTAGGTGATTGGATTGGACTGATTCCCACTAGGGTAATGCAGAGATTTACTACTATTCGGGGAGGAAGTAATACAATTCCTGAATCACTGCTTGGTTTTAAATGGGCATTTAATGATGTTTTGGTCAGACATAATGTGAAATGTATTAGTTGTAATGTTCATTTTTTGGATAAGATTGAGGAAGGGAAACTAGTTGATTTACATGTAAATAAGTCCCTTGACTATATTCAAGCTGCACAGTTTTTGTCTTCTCAAAAATGCATATATATATATATATATTGATTGCATTAATAAAGAATGAATATATTGTGCATAACTCATGCATTTCCATGCAGCCATAACAAACTCATCTGAAACTAAAGAGCTTTCCACTGTTTATAATCCACAGTCCTTGTCCCCTGCCTGCCCTTCTAATCCCCTGGCATGTGTTAGTGACATCACATGGCCGCTGACTCCAAGTTCTCGTCCCCCTGCAACTGTCATTAACTCTGTGAACAAATGAAAAATGACTGGGAGACTCGCTGACTCCCACCACTGACCTTGGGTATTATTAGAGTGACCTCTCTTTAGCTTGACCAAAAAACCTTTTTGATATTATTGCTGGAAGTACACACTAGGAGTGATGGCCTGTCTGCCAGTGGGGGAAAGAGAGCATTACACAGGGGGACTGAGGCAGGCTGAGCAGCCAATGTAATGTAAATGTATACCTTGCTTCCATTGGTGCTTCATGAATACTTGATTAGGGGATATAACCTGAACTACTGTGCTCACAAGTTTCTTGACCCTCTTTACCAACAATGGACAATATTTGGGTTTAACATTGCGAAATATTCAGATGAAATGTTATACTGTAAAGAATTGTCATTTGGGAATTGTGTCACTGTTGGTGGTGTGATATCATCTCTGCTGCTAAAGAAAAACAAAACAGTCAGGCATGGTCATGAGAGGCTTCTCCACATGAGGCATTATGCCCCAGATTTAACCAGAGGAAGACATGCACTAAGTTTGTTAAAAGGGCAGTACATGAACAAGGCAGAAAAGCATCAGGGCATCGTTGTTTGAGATACAGAGTCTGGCTCAGTGGTTGACTGTCTAGGAGGAATCACGGGGGTCACAGGGTATGGGTGGGAACCCTCCTCACAGAGCATCACAGCCACGGATGTTTTCAGCACTGTGAGGGGGAGCACAACATTAGTGCCAGCTTTTAGACAACTCCCTCCTCACTGGACCATTTTTTATGTTCAGTGAGCTTTCTACATTTAAAAAACAAAACAACTATCACAATCATTTCAAGCTGAAATAAAGGTATATTCATTATGACTCAATATTTGTATTATAGAAAAGAAAGAAAGAAAGAAATTAAGAGAGAGAGAGAGAGAGAGAGAGGTCTTAGAAAATCGTTTTCCCTCAAAATATGAAGTATATCAAAGACAGACCATGGCTCCTGAGTGGCGCAGTGGTCTAAGGCACTGCATCGCAGTGCTAACTGTGCCACTAGATCCTGGTTCGAATCCAGGCTCTGTCGCAGCCGGCCGCGACCGGGAGACTCATGGGCGGCGCACAATTGGCCCAGCGTTGTCCAGGGTAGGGGAGGGAATGGCCGGCAGGGATGTAGCTCAGTTGATATAGCATGGCGTTTGCAACGCCAGGGTTGTGGGTTCGATTCCCACGGGGGGCCAGTATAAAAATAATATGTATTCACTAACTGTAAGTCGCTCTGGATAAGAGCGTCTGCTAAATGACTAAAATGTAAATGTTAGCACTGGCTGATGACACCATACCTACGGATTTGTAGGGAGGAGTCACCCGCACTTTGCACTCCACATCTCTGCGGGAGGAGGCCATAGAATGTCAAGAGGAGGAGAGCCATGAACCAGAAACACACTGGCACACACATACACACATTCATCACACATTATAGGCTAAGCCTACTCTGATTCCATTAATATAATGGCATCAAAATCTTAATGTCAGAAGATAGAATACTACATTTGCATAGTATCAGCTCGTAAACAGCTCTCAGGCTTAAAAAAAAACATATAAATCCTATAAAGATGCTAAAAGTAAAGATGGAAAGACAAATTGGTGTCCTGGGAAAGAAAGGGTCAACGGATAAGGGGGCAGACTAAAGGTTGTCCCGCATTCTCATCTTCTGACAGTTTGAAATAGATCTGATGCCCTTTGGACTTTCAACTCTTTGCAGAAAAGAAGCAATTTTATTACAGGTTATGGCAGGCTGAGGAAGGACACAGGGTGCACGGGGATATTACAAGTGGAATAGAAATGCTCTAAATATTTAGGAAGCAGACCGAAGAGGACTGGAGATTACATGATAGGGAGAGGCGGGATTCTTTGATGTAATCAGCGCTCTAAGACAGTGGGTTTTCCATCATTACTATCTAGTGGGGTAGATTGGGATACACGTCGCAAGTAGAGCATTGAGCAACTCAACCCGAGCCAACACTCCATCTACTTGCTTGCTCCTGATATCGATCCAAATTGAGATATCCCGATAGAATGTTTCAGAATTGAGGCCTATTCGTTGAGTCGTCATGATGATGCCTGTAGGCCTAACTGGTGGAGAGAAATGGCAGGTCCTCTTTCACATCTATCTGCACCTCGCTCGCTCACATGCATATGCGATTATGACGCAGAAATCGATGGGATATACAAAAGGTCTCTAACTCAAGGCAGTTGTGTTGGTTTATTTCGAGTGGGACCAAGGATCATGTGAGGGTCAATTAATCCGCTATTACCGAGCACCAATTAACCGTTTTGTTTGGCCCCTTGTACCCTTTAGATGCCCTTCGATGAGGGAAACACGTCTGTCAAATATGAAGGTTAATGCTGGATCGATTTTATTCCGTTATTTTCATTATCATTAGCACAGTAACAAACATAGTGATATTATCCTTCACATTCCTATATGTATTTACTGTAAAGGTTGATGATGCATTAATGCACAGATGTAGTGAGCATTTCTCAGTCTATCTTGATGTAACAGCCAATTAGACAGGTCATCTGCTTCCTGTTTCTTGAGGCAGGTGGATGTCGCCTGACAACTCCATTCTCTCCAAACGGGTGGTGTCAATGGGACAGCACACGTATTACACAAACAATGAGGCCATTGGGAATAAATCCCAAACGGTGCACATTCATTAAGATCACTATGGATATAGTTTACTAGTCCACTTCCAGAACATATGTGACCCTTTCGTGTAATTACCATAGGCAGGCACTATAGCACATCTATATTTGGAATAATTCCACATTCCTTTTGGGCTTTTTGCCATGACATGTAGGGTTAAAGGCCTACTTAACTACTATAATGAAACTAAGCCTCTGTTGATGAGAATACAATTATAAATACATAAACATTATTCTTGAAATATAACAGGCCAACACAGTTATGTATTTCATTTATTTTATTTTATGTTGTTGCCACATTTCACTATTTTGGGGTTCATGAAGACATTGGTCTTTGTTTAAAGGGCAAACCGATCAGAGTGACTGCGTCGATGTTTTCCAACCTCTTTTCCTCCCTCTCTCCTTTCCTTCATGATTCTCAATTTGTCCTTTATTGAACCTTTGTCTCGGTGCATCTGCTTGCAGTTAATTAAAATTTGAAGGGGTCACTGTTCTGACTTCAGGCTGCTTGCCGCCAAGTGAAGAGCGCTTTCTCTCCTGCAGCCTCCACATTAGAAAACTTCACAGGTGTAATACTGTGTGTAACAGATGTTCGGGGACCCTTTAACCACCTTTAAGTACAATGGACGGAGAGCAAAACACCTAAGCTTTCTTTTTACTCTCAGCTGCGCAGCCTTTCATATAAACCCGCAACAATGTTAATAAACATACAGTTCATGCTTATAACCCTGCTCAGTTCACACATTTTCTAACATTATGTTGGTTATACTATGCAGAACATAACCATTGTTTGAAACAGATTCACATTGGATTATAACAAACACATATTAATGAAGACATTATTCAATAATAACAACAACAAAAAGAATACCACTAATAAATAATAATAACAATAATAATAATAACAACAACAATAATAATTATAATAATAATATAGTAATAACTACCTTATAAAGTGCTAACTTTATTTGAGATATAAAGGTATAGTGTATGACAGAAGATGAGTCAAATTAGCTATTTCACTGAATAGCATGTACATCCCCTGAGATTAACACTGAGGTGTCGTCGGAATTTCTAGGATGAAAGGAAATTTGAGCCTAGTTATCGTTGGCCATCCTGCTCGAGTACCAAGTGACAATTTTCGGAGAAAAATCAAACAGACAGAGCAACTGGAGAAAATTAGAGACTGGGTATCAACACATAGTCAAACTCATTCAATGCTACGCTTGTTAAAGACATCCTTGTCAGATACCTGCAAATGTACAACAATGGCTGGCTACATGACATATCTAGAAATGATCAGTTATGTCGAATATAGAGCGCAGGAATATAGCACAGGCTTTAGATTCATTCCTAACCACTTGTGTTAATGTGTCTTTCCAGTAGGCCTATATACTATACGTTTTCTATGCATGTTTGTTGTGAAATAGTGATGCATTTTATTTTGTGAAGTTTTGTGTAATATCCCTGTTATGAAGACATATAGACAGAAACATATGTATGATATAGCCCACCGATAATGCCTTCTGTTGTTATTCTTTCCTTTTTGAAGTGGGCAGGGCGCTACGTATTATTTTGATATTTCCATCATTGTGTTTGTTTCGATGCTTGTATTTTTTCTTACTTTGTGATTGATGAATCTATATATTACCGTAAAATGAATATACATTTACTGAAAATAAAAGCATGTGGTGACCAATAGACTACAAGAACGATACATTTTTCCTATAAACTGAATCACTATAATACATAAATAACAATAACTACAATAAAATAACTAAATTACATTTAATAATGTATTATTAGAGTGAGAATAAAGCTTGTAGGTCATGAATTTCAAACGATTGTTTTGATAACGTCACGTTTTAATTCCTATAAATAGGTAGTCATCATGGGAGTAGCCTATCATGCATGGTCTTGTATCTACATCCAGAGTGTGAGTGCATCTCCGTTTCGTAAAAACATCAACCTCAGAGGCCTCTGTAATGGTACTTTGCCGGTGAAATTAATGATGGTGTGATCCTGTAACAACTCCATATGAATATACTCTGAGTGACAAAACGTTGTTTTATGTTTATTCAGCAGACACTACTGTATTACACTACATACAGTATGATTATGATGATATTTTCAACAAGCATTACCTCTTTCATTATGTTAAGATATATTAACAGATTGATATCAGTTTACCTTCCTAGAAAAGTAATCAATGTATCCAATTTAAAAGATGATGGCTACTAAGGTGGCCAAGGTGATAAAGTGGTCAAGGTGATCACCAGTAGAAAAGTAATTATTGTGTATGACTGCCTTGCCAAAAAGACAGTAATTGAATCATCTCTCCAATTTTGCTGGATAGAGCAGTAAGAGATGGCTTGGATGACAGAGGGAGCTCTGAAAGCAGTGATGGATACTATTGTGCAAAATTTGACCCTCTATTAACACCGCTTTCCAGCATCTGGATCCTGTCACCAATTCCAGACATGGAAGCAGACAGGGCAACTCATTTTCTGAACATACCAAATCCCTATCCTTTTTAAGTGTATCCCAGCACCATACTGGATGGAGAGGAAGACCCAGGCCCCCATTCTCTTCCATCTCTTTCCACATTATCAGCCCTCCACTGGCCCTATTGTTTAGCAGGGGTCTCCAATTTGCTTCTTATCTTGCCAACATTTGTGCAGCTTCATTTTCCTTACCTTAATGCTAATGCTTGTGGACTACCTCCTGAAAATGTATCACATTTTCTCAATTAAAACTAAAGTAAACACTTGTGTGACCATACAAATAGATTATGCACTCATTTACTACTTGGATTATCGACCATAAAGTAATAGAATATTGGAGTATTGGGAAAAGAGAGGGGTGTGGCTTAGGGTGATTGACGCAGGTCGGAGGTGGTATTTTATTGTAAGCTTCTTGGTGAAAAGGAAGAAAGCAAAGGACCAGTCAATTTAACACAGAGACCAAGAGAGCAAGAGTGTTGCTAAGAGACAGGGATGCTGCAAAACTTCCATCAGGAGCTAGGCTCTGACCTTATGCAAATAAGGTTCTGATTAATCTTTTGTGGAAAGAGCGAAAATACCACTCACTCACTTTCACTAATACCTGCATTGAGAGACTTTGTACTGGCCATTCTTAACTTAAAATAAATGGAAGGGGTATTTGCAGAATAAGAATTTAGCAGTCATGTATTTTACATGATTTTACAGCCATTACATGATAGCGTTATATACTGAAAATATCAAACAACAAATTGAAGTATTTTGGGGTGCAGCTTGACTATCATTATCATACTTAGTAATATTCCACATCACTTTCACCATTAAGCAAAACAAGCTTTGAAAACAGGAAATATTAAGATATTATACTCATGGAGTGTGATATAGGCAAGGTGATGTGATGGTGTCACACAGTGTAGATATGGCAGGCCTCGGGCCATCAGGGCCTTCTCTGGTCTCCAGTGGGCTTTGTTACATCAGTCCACACAACCCGCAACCCTGTTTGAGCTCTGCAGCTGAGGTTCAGGGGTTATTTGTAACTAAAGTCCCAACACTACACAAACAAGACACTGCTAACCCTATCTAGTCAGACTCCTTTCTGTCCAACAAGCCCCCAGAGAGAGCTGTAGGCGACTACACAGGTTGGAGCTGTGGAGCAGTGCTATGATAGAATTCACAAACATCAAAGGTAAGAAGTTGCTGCCTGATCTGCATTTCATTTATATTGAAATAAGACAGGAATGACAACGACAGAGAGAGTGGGGAGGGAGAAGGTGAGAGAGAGAGGGAGAGAGTTGTTAAATAATGATTGCCAGAGGGTCATGGAGGTTACAACCTCCTGAAAAGGTTGTATCGGGTTGTATCAGGTTATCTGAAGTGGTCACTGATAATAGCCCTTCACACATGCCATGTTTGAACCCTTTCAGTGGCTAAGAAAGTGAGGTAATCAATAATGTGAGTGGCTCAGTGATATGAGGTTACTGTATGGCCAGCTTGGAAGTTGCCAAGCAAGACCGGTAAACTGGCTAATTGAGATTTTTTATTTATCAATATGTATGTGTCAGTGCACAATCTATGTCATTCTTGAAATCCAAATAATTGATCACAAAGTCCTGTCAGTTAAAAGCTAATCTTCTGTGGTGACATTTTGTAAGAATATCTGTAAATCTCAATTAAACACAATAATTTCTATAGCAAATTATCAAAGTGAAAACAATAGGTCTACAGTGGGTATATTTGTCTTTCCCAGATAATATTTTAGGTACAAATAGTTCAATCAATTATCATAAAGTAGTCATTCTGAAGTATATAAACCCTGATCCATGTATACTTTGACATGAAATGGGTCCTATTCTACTGTATGCCTACTAAAGCTGTTTCTCCATTATTGGTCCTCGGTTTTTATATTCACTTCCTCAGTATGGTTCCCACATTGCCCACATATCACATTAGAGAGAGAGTGAAAAAGAGAGCGAGAGCGAGTCAGGGACTAATACACCATCGTCATGTTCAAAGCCAACCTTGTCAATAGTGCTCACAGTAGGCAAGGGAGTGTAATAGCACTTTCCTGATTCTACATTGATATCATATAATCCAGTGTGCCCTGTTTCAGTATCATATTTATCTAACCTGCTGGGGGACAGAGCAGGGGAGGACAGTGTCCCTGCTGCTAGGAGCAGACACATTACACACTGCCCTGTGTATTCTTATTGATTACTCCCACCTCACGGCCCATGGACCATAATTTAACTCAGCAGGCTCTACAGTAATACTGGAATTCAAACATTCCATCTACACTTCAAGAGGGAAAAAACAATTGACACTTCAAAAAAAGTGCAGCGCCTTTCTTAATGGAATCTGAAAGGGAAGGATTTCCTCTTCCTGCACTATGGCTCCTCCACTTCTCTCTATCCTATCAGTGCAGTTCACCATGTATGTTTATTCCACCACATATGCCAGCAAAAGCACTTAAAAAGCAGAGTGCATTATACACTGATAAATTCACTCATGGAATATGCATCAAACTGAGTTTCTTTGATGGGTATGATAGCAGAAAGATGGCTTTGAGCAATATGCTTTTTCTTTTTTCAATGACCAGGTACCAAGTGCAGGAGTGAGGAAAATTGCTGATGAGGGGCACACCTGTGTAGGCCTATATCTATTTCATAGGAATAAACATAAAAGCATCAGAAGAGAAAGAGAGTATGTGGCGGACATTGTAAGACATGCCATCAATAAAACCCATGTGTCATTCACAGGGGAAATAACACTGATATTATTGCATGGATTTGAGGTTTTGCTTGATGCAGAATACATTTGTGTTATCTGAGATACATTTTGCCAGAGCGAGCCCTGACTGACATCAGAAGTTGCACAATCCAGGCTTGTATTCATGAATATCCCTCATTGCCAACTGGTCAATAGTATTCTATCAAAATATGACTAGATAGTTACTAAAACACCTTTTCCATCACCTTGCTACATAATGCTACATAATGCTACATTAGGTGCTACGGCAGTTATGGGACGATACAGAGGATGTGGGCTGACTTCTTGGTTTTTAGTCAGGACCCTGACAGTATATTTAGAGATGTAGAATTACTATTTCAAAGTTGCAAAATATTTCAGTATTGTGGTTGTTTCTTTTTACCTCATCAGGTGCACATTCATTCATTCATTCATTCATTCATTCATTCATTCATTCATTCATTCATTCATTGTTAAAAAGATTCCAGGTCAAGCAAGTGCTTTATCTACTTTCAACAATTAATAATTGAATAAGCTGAAAAGGAATTAAGAAAAACAATGATTGCCATGAACCTCAAACAACCTTAGCCACATAATCCTATGGATTTCTTGTTTAACTTTTCATTGCCAGCAAACTGACCTACTGATAGGGCACAACCGTGAGGGCAGCTATCCTTTCAAAGCACATTTTAGGCAGCTACCTTTTCATTGTGACTTCATAGCTTGACGCCAATGTTTTGTTGATCATTCACAGACTTGATATCAGCAAGATAACTATACAAGAGAATTAGCCCTTTAGCCTAGTTAGTGCATATCACTGCTCTTTAAAGATAGCCCTGGTCATGTTTACCATCTGGCAGGTCTGTTTGCTTCCATGTGTCACCAGAGAGAATAATGTGTTGGCTTGGCTATCCAGAAAGGGCTCAAGTCATGAAACACAGACCAGGGCAAGCAGGATAACCCTGACACAACATTACACCTCATTCCAAGCAAGATAATAAGATTGACAAGGCAAACTGTTTGACATCATACTTTTGAAAGAGTAGTCAGGAAAGATAGCTGTGAGTTATAATGAAGTCTTAATGCTCATAACGCTCACATTAGCTTCATAGGGAAGGGATCACTGCCATTACCTCACTTTCCAACCAATGTGCATGAATTGAGGAGCAAACTGAGCTAGAGAGGAGATTCAGCAACTCTTGGATGACAATGGAATTAAATAAAAAAGCTTATTTATTGTTAAAATAAACATTGCCTTCGTACATAGAAAGTGTTAGCCAACAATTTGCTTGAACCAAAATTGTGTGTCAAATTTGGTCAGTGAGAGTTATTTTGCCACCCAACCTTCCTCTGAACTTGCCCTCCACAAGTGAATCAGAATCCCTTAGCTTCCTGTATCACTGGTGATGTCTGAGGAGTGGAAGCCCTGATTAAGCCCCCTGTTTAATTAGCTCAGCAGACGATCATCCAAAAGGTTGACCAAATGTTTCAAATTGAGGCCCCTGTGTGTGGCGCCGACAAATTCAGGCAACGATCAACTTGCATGTTTGAAATGAACGATTTTGAAGTCCAACCAGCCATGCTATGTTTTTTTAATGCTAAAATGAGCATCGGTGGGGATTAATATGCATTAATTAAATTGACTCTGTTTCCTTTAATGAGGGGGAAAGGATTTGATGTTAATGCCGCTGATCTCATGGAGGCTTCAATCCACTTAATTAACTGGTATTTTCTCAACAAACTAACATAATCAATACAAATATATTTAATTACTACCAGTTTTTACTACCAGCTTAAGCGCGACAAGTCATTATTTTATATATATATATATATATATATATATATATATATATATATAGCAGCCCGGTAATGGAGGATACATTTTCTATACACGTCCCCATATTCCATCCATTCTTTCCTTGCAATATCATTTGCCTTCTATTGGTATGGGAAATGTCACTGACCCTTTGTCATGTGTGAAAAAGGCAACAGAAAGAGTGAGCAGAATTTGTGCAATCCATCAATTTGTGCAATCCAAAGATTTATAATTAAAAGGCTATAATAGTTCAATAACTAACCACTACTCGTGGTGCTAGCTAGTTAATTGTCTGACTCATCTACTGTAGCTGGGTGTCACACTCTGGCTCCGGGACTTGTATTTGAGCCAGGGTGTATTCGTGTTGTTGGGGTTTGTTTTGGTTAGGTTGGGAATAGGGTGTGTTCATTTGGGCGTGTGTGGTTTTGGTTAGTTCTTGTGTAGTCATGTGACTCCCAATCGGAGGTAACGAGTGTCAGCTGTCGGCTCGTTATCTCTGATTGGGAGCCATATTTATCTGTATGTTTTCCTTTGGGTGTTGTGGGTTTTTGTTCCGTTTCGGTCGGTGTACCGTGGACTTCATGAGTCGTCTTTTGTTTGTAGTTCGAAACTTTATTTAATAAAGTCATGTTTCTTGCACACGCTGCGCCTTGGTCTCCTTCGCTCCTAGACGACCGTGACAGAAAAACCCACCATTCTAGGACCAAGCGGCGTGTCAAGCGGCAACAGGATCCACCTACACAGGATTCATGGACATGGGAGGAGATACTGGATGGAAGGGGTCCTTGGGCACAACCGGGAGAATATCGCCGCCCTCGTGAAGAGCTGGAGGCAGCTAAAGCCGAGAGGAGGCAATATGAGGAGGCAGCACAGAGGCAAGGCTGGAAGCCCGTGAGCACTAGCCAAAAATTTCTTGGGGGGGGCCTTAAAGGGAGTGTGGCGAAGTCAGGTAGGAGACCTGCGCCTACTCCCTGTACTTACCGTGGAGAGCGAGAGTACGGGCAGACACCGTGTTACGCAGTAGAGCGCATGGTGTCTCCTGTACGCGTGCATAGCCCGGTTCGGTACATTCCAGCTCCACGTATCGGCCGGGCTAGATTGAGCGTTGAGCCGGATGTCATGAAGCCGGCCCAACGCATCAGGCCACCAGTGCGTCTCCTCGGGCCGGCTTACATGGCACCAGCCTTACGCATGGTGTCCCCGGTTCGCCTACATAGCCCGGTGCGGGTTATTCCTCCTTCCCGTACTGGTCGGGCGACGGGGAGCATACAACCAGGTAAGGTTGGGCAGGCTCAGTGCTCAAGGGAGCCAGTAAGCCTGCACGGTCCGGTATTTCCGGCGCCACCTCCCCGTTCCAGCCCAGTACCACCAGTGCCTACACCACGCACCAAGCCTCCTGTGTGTCCCCAGAGTCCTGTGCGTCCTGTTGCTGCTCCCCGCACTAGCCCTGAGATGCGTGTCCTCAGCCCGGGACCACCAGTTCCGGCACCACGCACCAGGCCTATAGTGCGTCTCGGCCGGCCAGAGTCTGCCGTCTGCCCAACGGCGCCTGAACTGCCTGTCTGGCCAACGCCGTCTGAACTGTCCGTCTGCCAAGCGCTGCATGAACTGCCCGTCTGTACTGAGCCTTCCGCCAGACAGGATCAGCCAGAGCCTTCCGCCAGACAGGATCAGCCAGAGCCGTCCGCCAGACAGGATCAGCCAGAGCCTTCCGCCAGACAGGATCAGCCAGAGCCTTCCGCCAGACAGGATCAGCCAGAGCCTTCCGCCAGACAGGATCAGCCAGAGCCTTCCGCCAGACAGGATCAGCCAGAGCCTTCCGCCAGACAGGATCAGCCAGAGCCTTCCGCCAGACAGGATCAGCCAGAGCCTTCCGCCAGCCATGAGCAGCCAGATCCGTCAGCCAGCCATGAGCAGCCAGATCCGTCAGCCAGCCATGAGCAGCCAGATCCGTCAGCCTGCCATGAGCAGCCAGATCCGTCAGCCAGCCATGAGCAGCCAGATCCGTCAGCCAGCCATGAGCAGCCAGATCCGTCAGCCAGCCATGAGCAGCCAGATCCGTCAGCCAGCCATGAGCCGTCCAGCCAGGATCCGCCAGAGCCGTCCAGCCGGGGTCCGCCAGCCAGCCAGGATCCGCCAGAGCCAGCCAGCCAGGATCTGCCATTCAGTCCGGTGCTGCCCCTTAGTCCGGTGCTGCCCCTTAGTCTGGTGCTGCCCCTTAGTCTGGTGCTGCCCCTTAGTCCGGTGCTGCCCCTTAGTCCGGTGCTGCCTCTTAGTCCGGTGCTGCCCCTTAATCCGGTGGGGTTAAGTTGGAGGGTGGTCAATTGGAGGAGGCTACGGAAGCGGGTAGTGACTATGGTGGGGTGGGGACCACGACCAAAGCCGGAACCACCGCCGAAGAGGTATGCCCACCCAGCCCTCCCTGGGTTAGCCCTAGTTGAGGCGCGGTCGCAGTCCGCGCCTTTAGGGGGGGGTACTGTCACACTCTGGCTCCGGGACTTGTATTTGAGCCAGGGTGTATTCGTGTTGTTGGGGTTTGTTTTGGTTAGGTTGGGAATAGGGTGTGTTCATTTGGGCGTGTGTGGTTTTGGTTAGTTCTTGTGTAGTCATGTGACTCCCAATCGGAGGTAACGAGTGTCAGCTGTCGGCTCGTTATCTCTGATTGGGAGCCATATTTATCTGTATGTTTTCCTTTGGGTGTTGTGGGTTTTTGTTCCGTTTCGGTCGGTGTACCGTGGACTTCATGAGTCGTCTTTTGTTTGTAGTTCGAAACTTTATTTAATAAAGTCATGTTTCTTGCACACGCTGCGCCTTGGTCTCCTTCGCTCCTAGACGACCGTGACACTGGGTGCCACAGCAATAGTCTAAAACAAAGGCATATAGTCTTATAAATGACTTGTATGTTCTTTTCTCTATCTATTTAACAATTTATTGTCCATCTTTTTGTCACTCTATTATTATGTGAGTGCTGTGGGAGCGTTGGCTGAGAAACCATGCACCTGTGTGCTGTCTAAAGATAGGGTGGCTGTGGAGTGCCAGGGAGCAGACTCCAGAGAATCCATCCATCTCAATCTGAGGCTGCAGCTGACACCTTACAAAGAGGTACAATTAATAAGGACATTATCTGCCAGTAGGCAACAATGGAGTCTTAACGCAGAGACAGCAACCCTGGGAGACCCACGGAGGACAGGGAGAGGGGAGGAGAGGGGGGCCTGCAGAGCAACCCTCATTAGGACCAATTTCTTCTGAAAATGAAATACTATCCCATAATAGAGGCATCTTTTATAACCATTATCAGGTGCCCTGTTTAGATGGGTCATTCTCAGGGATCAACCCTACATTCATCAGGAGCTCACTGACTATATGTTGATGAGTTCTGTTTCAGCCCTAAAGAAAATGATGTGAGATGGAAATGTTTCATGTTGAGAAAGAGAGAGATACTTGCTAGGTTTTGGTAAATGTACATAAAAAGATCTCTGAACTAGCCTCCCGAGTGGCGCAGCGGTCTCAGGCAATGCATCGCAGTTTTGCGGCTTCACTACAGCCTGGGGTTCGATCCCAGGCTGTGTCATTACCGGCCGTGACCGGGAGTACCATAGGGTGGCGCACAATTGGCCCAGCTTCGTCCGGGTTAGGGGAAGGTTTGGCCGGGGGGGCTTTATTTGGTTCATCGCACTCTAGTGACTCCTTGTGGCGGGCCGGGCGCCTGCAGGCAGACTTCGGTCATCAGTTGAACAGTGTTTCCTCCGACACATTGGTGCAGCTGGCTTCCGGGTTAAGGGAGCGGGTGTTAAGAAGCGTGGTTTGGCGGGTCATGTGTCGGAGGACGCATGACTCGACCTTCGCCTCTCCCGAGTCCATTGGGGAGTTGCAGCGATGAGACAAGATCATACTCACGAAATTGGGGCTAAAAAGGGGCTAAAACAAATACAAAAATCTCAGAACTAAAAGTTGTTAGTCCAGCACTGTTTAAATAGTCTTCAATAAAAATATATGGAAAACCTAATGCTGTCATTTCTTATGTTAGTGCTTGATTTAATAGTGTATTTTAAAGAGGAGCAACAGGGCAATTGACAAGAAATCAGACAGTCCTGATAAAATGGCTCTTATGAAAGCCTTCCATTTGTGCAGGTTGAGTGCAGCCCTATGGTTCACATGAGAGAGGGCGGAGACACCACTGCACTGACATTTACAGCAATCCAGGAGTTGTTTGTGGTCATTGGACTGGAGACAAATGTTGAACCCCAGAGGTGAAAGGTAGGGCTACATTTAATCCACAAAGGAGGTCACTCAGTTGGAAAATAAAAACAGAAAAGACAGAGAGAGGTGAGGAGCTGTTGCGGTCATTCGAGGAAATCATACCGATCAATGGATTCTCACCTCACACGTGCACTCCAACCCAGTATCCCAGATTATTGTGAAATAGACACTAACGTTAGTGTGCAGTACACAATTTTGTATACAGTGAATTTAAATCACAGATCAAGACAGAAGGTTCCTTAAAACAGAAACAATAGAAGGGAGATTGGTTGGGGAAAATGGTTGGGTGTATAACATGGACGTCTAGCAACCCAAAGGTTGTGTGTTTGAATCTCATCATGGACAACTTTAGCATTTTAGCAACTTTGCAACTACTTACTACTTTTTAGCTACTTTGCAACTACTTAGCATGTTAGCTAACCCTTCCTCTAACCCTAACATTAACCCTTTAACCTAAATCCTAACCCTAGCCTTAACCTTTTAACTACTTAGCTAGCATGTTACCTAACCCTAACCTTAACCCCTATCCCTAACCCCTAAACCTTAACCCCTAACCTTAACCCCTAGCCTAGCTAAGGTTAACCACCTAGCTAGCCTAGCTAACGTTAGCCACAATAAATTGGAATTTGTGTAATGTACACAAATGTGTTATGAAGAAAGAAAATCGTGTGATACACACAAAATGTGTTGTGATGAAAACCGTGTAATACACATGAAAAAGTGGACTTTTTCGTGTGCCTGTCATGAATTTCGAATAAGTAATTGGTGTCTATTCCACAATAAGCTGTGATAGTGTGTTGGTGCACTCACACACATACAAACACCAAGCAGTCATACACTTACAGAGTTATAATGTTTAAGTGAATGAATATAATACCCCTGCACAAACACAAACACAAACAAGCATACAACTTTGACTAGTGACAACAAATCTACTCTGAAAATCCACAGGATTTTCTGGTCTGCCATGGTAAATCAAGGTCAAAATGTGTAAATAACTGACTGACTCACAGTAACAATGGTTTGGGAGTATATTCTTAAACAATGAGCTCTAATCACTTCTAACTGTCCCATTTATTTATAAAGTCAAGAGTTCCTAACCAATGATCTATTTTATTATCCTGCTTGTTACATGGGGAAGGGATGAGCTTGGTTATGGATTAACAGTGCGATCAATAGTGAGATAGGAGTGGTTCTCTAAACTGAGGAAAATTAATTTGAAATGCAGTCAAACCCTTATCGACCCAGAGCCAGGATTTGCTTTCATTGCAGGCGGTTGATAACCCACCAATTTTGTGATGAGCAGCTAATCTCTCATTTTAAATACAACCTTCACCCCTCACATCCTCTGCAAGGATTGGCCGTCTTATTTGTTGTCCAAGTACTTTATTTGTTCTCCATATAGCTTTTATACGCTTAGTTTATTTTTGTTTGCAACTGGGTTTTGTGAAAAACATTGTCTGGTCTAAAGCATATTCTTAATCTCAAAGTTTACAGTAAGTTATTTCGGTAGATACTTCAGTTTTGATCATGGTCAGGAGTGCAAACCAGAGTTGTGAATATCAGAATTTATTATAAACTCATTAGCTTTATGGTAAACCCAGTGAAGACCTGGAGCACTGGGGATGTCAGCCTCACAGCATGACATAACTCATCATATCAAAGACTACATGTATGTATCAATATAGAGCTGGCAATGCATTCATTACCTCCTAACAGATTAACTTCAGAGGACTACTAGGCTCTACAACATGTGTACACTTACATAACCTTACATTTCATTACCTTGCCACTTAGGTACCAAGCAAAAAACAGCACATTGTGTTTACGATTCATTTATAGGCTACTTGTAAAACAAAATACATTGTTTTAAACTGTGTGATTTGGTAAAAACTAAAGTTTAAGATATACAACATTCTGGTACTTGCTACACGGATAATCATCACTTTAGCCATGCTACTTTGGTATAAAGCAAAACTTTTCTCCAAATCAAATCAATGCACAAAACCACATTGTATCACTTTTATCATATAAGGCTACAAATTGCAGGCTTGGAAAAGGGTCCAGGAAGGTGGACTCTATTCAAGTCATTAATCTACCATATTGTATTCTTAAAACTCACCTTACGCCTGGCAAATCACATAATTATTTGGGGAAAGTGGTGATTAAAATCAATTTAGAGTATGAATATAGAAAACAAAGAGAATACAGAGCCGATGGATTTGTATTATTATTAAAAGAGCCAATAGGCCTCCCGAGGGGGCGCAGAGATCTAAGGTACTGCATCGCAGTGTTGCGGCGTCACCACAGCTTGGAGTTCGATCCCAGGCTGTGTCACAATTGGCCGTGACCGGGAGTCCCATAGGGCACCGCACAATTGGCCCAGCGTCGTCCGGGTTAGGGGAGGGTTTGGTCGGGGGGGCTTTACTTGGCTCATCGCACTCTAGCAACTCCTTGTGGCGGGCCGGGCGCCTGCAGGCTGACTTCGGTCGTCAGTTGAACAGTGTTTCCTCTGACACAATGGTGCAGCTGGCTTCCGGGTTAAACGAGCGGGTGTTAAGAAGTGCGGCTTGGCGGGTCATGTTTCGGAGGACGCATGACTCGACCTTCGCCTCTCCCGAGACCGTTGGGGAGTTGCAGCGATGAGACAAGAACGTAATCACGAAATTGGAGAGAAAAAGGGGGTAAAAATTATACACAAAAACCACACAATTTTTAAAAATAATATAGTGTATAATATGTGTAAGATTAACAAGCATTTACTTTGAAAGACTGCATCAGAAAACATATAGTTTACGTTTCAAATCTCTGTAAAGATGCCATACCAGTTCACATGTCAGGTCATCTTATGTAAAAGACTATTGTATACTGAACAAAGATATAAATGCAACACGCAACAATTTCAAAGATTTTTACAGAGTTACCGTTCATATAAGGAAATCAGTCAAGTGAAATTAATTAACTAGGCCCTAATCTATGGATTTCACATGACTGGGAATACAGATATGCATCTGTGGGTCACAGATACCTTTAAAAATAAAAGTAGGGGCGTGGATCAGAAAACTAGTCAGAATCTGGTGTGACCACCATTTGCCTCATGCATTTTCAGCTTCCTGGAATTGTGTACAGATCCTTGCGACACGGGGCCGTGCATTATCATGCTGAAACATGAGGTGATGGCGGCGGATGAATGGCACGACAATGGGTCTCAGGATCTTGTCACGGTATTTCAGTGCATTCAAATTGCTATTGTTAAAATGCAATTGTGTTCATTGTCCGTAGCTTATGCCTGCCCATACCATAACCCCACTGCCACCATGAGGCACTCTGTTCACAACACTGACATCAGCAAACCGCTTTCCAACACAACGCCATACACGTGGTCTGTGGTTGTGAGGCAGGTTGGACGTACTGCCAAATTCTCTAAAACAACGTTGGAGGCGGCTTATGGTAGAGAAATTAACATTCAATTCTCTGGCAACAGCTCTGGTGGACATTCCTGCAGTCAGCATGCCAATTGCACGCTCCCTTAAAACTTGAGACATCTGTGGCATTGTGTTGTGTGACAAAACTGCACATTTTAGATTGGCTTTTTATTGTCCCAAGCACAAGGTGCACCTGTGTAATGATCATGCTGTTTAATCAGCTTCTTGATATGCCACACCTGTCAGGTGGATTGATTATCTTGGCAAAGGAGAAATGCTCACTAACAAATTTGTGCACAAAATGTGAGAGAAATAAGCTTTTTGTGCGTATGGAAAATTTAGTGGATCTTTTATTTCAGCTTATGAAACATGGAACTGAGAACACTGTCATTTCATCCTGACCATCGTGTAGCGTATTTCAGTGATTTGAACAGCCATTACTTATTGTCATGGAATGGTATTAGCAGGAAGTAATTGCTTCTCTGCTTCCTTTCTACCATCTTTGCTGTGCTGTTCCAAATGGAGGGTCTTCCACGAGGATAGGTCAATATCCTGAGGGTTGGGACACCAGAGAGGGCGATTGATCTCTCTATATCTATTTCTAATGCACTGATTCAGGTCACATGAAACAAGCTATGGTCTCTACCCCTGTTATGTTCAAAAGGCTTCTCTCTTCTCTCTACAAAGGCTCCGGTGGCATTGGCCTGAAATCAAATCAAAAGTAATTGCAGCCACATTGCAAAGTTGTTTTGTCATACAAGACACCGATTACCATGGATTTATGTTCTATTTGCTAACATAGAGCCACATATTGTCCATAAACCTTGTCATTCAGGAGCAGAGGAAAGTCAGTGTTCTAGAAGACCTTAATCAGAAAGGAAACAAATCAGGTTAATTGGTGATCAACAGAGTGTTTCTGACTTTAATGAGGCCCTGTTGCCCATGGCAAGGCCCAATTCAGGATAAGGGACTTTCTCCTGCCTGCTTTGCCTCCTTTGATCTTGTTTGCTTTTCCAATGCTGGGATTCTCATTGTTGTTTTTAATTACTTCACCACCAAATGGTACAAATGAAAGATAGGTGTCAATTAATAACATTTCAATAAATTATAATCGCTAACCACTCTCATTAGTAGCTAAAGGCTTTTGTTTTGACTAAAGTCTCATGTAATCTTTTTTAAACTCTAACTATAGAGATTGATATTTCACAGAGCAAGAAATCACTTGATATTCACCATATTTTCTGGTAATCAAATTTCACTGTAGGTAATTAAATACACCACACATTCAAATGATTGGGGTCAACCTGTAAATGCCAATTGCTATATTAAACCTTAATAAAATTGGTAAGTCTATTCAATTAGTCAGCTCAGAGAAACACTTTGTGCCACCGAGCATGCAGTTTTCACTCAAGCACAAAGACATGATCAAATAGTTGTAGAACACTACATCTGTAGCATGTAATGAGGGTCAGGCTAGTTTACTTTATCTTGAGGCTTTTCATTGGAGTGGTCAATATGTTAATATGAGGGAATTTTTGTACGTACACTAAAAGAAAGAGAGGAATTCTGGCAGTACTCCTTAGACACTATGGATCCTAAGGGACTAAATTATTATTTTTCACTGTCCTCGTTTGTATAATCTTGTTGCATAGATTTTTGGGGTCTCTGTGTCTCCGGATTCACAGACACCCAAATATCACCTGCAATATGTATATTTTGACATGACCTATTGATTAACAAGACACACTATTTCTCTTATTATTAGCTAGTATTTTGTGCTATAATATGTCATTTACCTTGTCATTATTATTTTCTTACATTGTTGTGTCTCAATGGGCCACTAGGCTATGAATAGGAGCTACAGTGCCTTGCAAAAGTACTCATCCCCTTTGGCATTTTTCCTATTTTGTTGCATTACAACCTGTAATTTAAATGGATTTTTATTTGGATTTCATGTAATGGACATACACAAAATAGTCCAAATTGGTGAAGTGAAATGAAAAAAATAAGTTGTTTCAAAAAATTTGAACAAATAAATAACGGAAAAGTGGTGCTAAGAAGCACCCAAATAAGATATGGTGCAACCAATTACCTTCAGAAGTCACATAATTAGTTAAATAACGTCCACCTGTGTGCAATCTAAGTGTCACATGATCTCAGTATATATACACCTGTTCTGAAAGGCCCCAGAGTCTGCAACACCACTAAGCAAAGGGCACCACCAAGCAAGCGGCACCATGAAGACCAAGGAGCTCTCCAAACAGGTCAGGGACAAAGTTGTGGAGAAGTACAGATCAGGGTTGGGTTATAAAAAAAAATCAGAAACTTTGAACATCCCACGGAGCACCATTAAATCCATTATTAAAAAATGGAAAGACTATGGCACCAGAACAAACCTGCCAAGAGAGGGCCGCCCACCAAAACTCACGGACCAGGCAAGGATGGCATTAATCAGAGAGGCAACAAAGAGACCAAATATAACCCAGAAAGAGCTGCAAAGCTCCACAGCGGAGATTGGAGTATCTGTCCATAAGACCACTTTAAGCCGTACACTCCACAGAGCTGGGCTTTACGGAAGAGTTGCCAAAAAAATAAGCAAACACATTTGGTGTTCGCCAAAAGGCATGTGGGAGACTACCCAAACATATGGAAGAAGGTACTCTGGTCAGATAAGACTAAAATTGAGCTTTCTGGCCATCAAGGAAAACACTATGTCTGGCGCAAACCCAACACCTCTCATCACCCTGAGAACACCATCTACCACAGTGAAGCATGGTGGTGGCAGCATCATGCTGTGGGGATGTTTTTAATCGGCAGGGACTGGGAAACTGGACAGAATTGAAGGAATGATGGATGGCGCTAAATACAGGGAAATTCTTGAGGGAAACCTGTTTCAGTCTTCCAGAGATTTGAGACTGGGACAGAGGTTCACCTTACAGCAGGACAATGACCCTAAGCATACTGCTAAAGGAACACTCAAGTGATTTAAGGGGAAACATTTAAATGTCTTGGAATGGCCTAGTCAAAGCCCAGACCTCAATCCAATTGAGAATCTGTGGTATGACTTAAAGATAGCTGTACACCAGCAGAACCCATCCAACTTGAAGGAGCTGGAGCAGTTTTGCCTTGAAGAATGGGCAGAAATCCCAGTGGCTAGATGTGCCAAGCTTATAGAGACATACCCTAAGAGACTTGCAGCTGTAATTGCTGCAAAAGGTGGCTCTACAAAGAATTGACTTTGGGGGAGGGGGTATAGTTATGCATGCTAAAGTTTTCTGTTTTTTTGTCATATTTCTTGTTTGTTTCACAACAAAAAATATTTTGCATCTTCAAAGTGGTAGGCATGTTGTGTAAATCAAATGATACAAACCCCCCCAAAATCAAATTTATTCCAGGTTGTAAGGCAACAAAATAGGGAAAATGCCAAGGGCGGTGAATACTTTCGCAAGCCACTGTAAATGCAATGGTCAGGTCACTATGAAGAAGACGTCAGCTTGACGTTGAAACTTCAGTCACCTGTTCACATCCTGTACAATGGATTGAAGACAGCTAAAATAAATACATCTCTGCTTTTTTGTTGAGTGCTCCAACTCCTTCCTACCTTGAATTAGAACTTTTGGAAGTTTTTCTTGGTAAGGCCTTCTCAGGGTTTTTGTTCCCATTTCAATGAATAACTCAACTACAGGAGGGGATACAATTTTAGGTACTTTCTTTGAAAAGCACCTGTCACACTGGTAATAACATGCAACCCCCGGATTTGTCCGTAGTGCACTACAGCTCATGCTTGAAATTGTATATTTCCTTCATGTATCACATGAACAAAGGCCTAATATTTCCTATGTCAAATGGATGTCTACTGGCTGGTCCTCAGGGCTTCCAAATAACCAAATCAAATATTAGACTGTAAGCAACATAATATATTTTCGGTATATGATTTTAAATATATTTAGGATGATTTTTGAATAAATATAATATAAAATCATTATTTTACATTTAGAACTCAACGTTGATTGCATTGAAATAGCATAGCAATTTGAGCAATAGTTGGCAACCATTAAACTTAATCGATAATGTATTACTGTGTCCCACAAAAGGAGATGATTTGAGAGGAAGTTTGACTCCTTCATCGATGTAATATATTCTGATCACAGACCAGACCAGGTCAAATAGAGAGATTCTACTCTTTGTTGCTTTGAGACAGAGCACTATAATCTGCCAGAGGACAGCCTATCATTATCAGAGAGTACGGTAATTGACTAACATGGATGCTATGAGGAACAATTGGTTTTCCTGCATCAAACAGATCACATATAAACTGAGCTAAATGATTAGGGAGAAGAGGCTTGTTTTCTGTCCCACACATCATCATAAACAATAGCAAGAAGGTATCAGTACCTGAAGCATCTAAATGGATGGGCATCCAACATTTCATCATCAGTGCACCAATCTCAACCAATATGTTTATATGCGAAAATAGAGTATCAGACCATGTTCTACACTTGCTTCCATTGACATTCTTATACATACGTATGTTTGTGTGTCTTTATGAGTAAGTTTGTCACCCTACTACTAAAACTATCCCATCAGAGTGATTACGTGGAGTGGACCCTGCTAAAATGAATAAATGCAATGATCTAATTTAATTCATGTCTTCCTCTTTATTTTACACCCAACTGACATTACTATACTGTTAACAGACTAGTGGTTGTGCCAACCCTGTCACAAAATATGGAACCCAAATGACTAGTAGTATTAGTACTGGTCAAGTTGTGTCACAAAGGACTACTATTTACGAAAAACAAAATATGTATAGCTATAAGACTAATGATATTGTACATACCCCTATTAGAAAGTCATATTGAACCAAAAACTGTCACTCCACAATAAACAAGTACACAATAACAGGATTAACAATCTAACAGTCTATTCTTCTCTGGACTTCTGTGTTTGGAACTCCCCCCCAGTTAGTAAGTAAGATGTCTTATTCAACCCTAAAATGGAAGGGTCCCACCTGTCAATGTGTGGCCTGATTATAAAAGGGCAGGGGAAAGGCTTTGGCTGGCCAATAGGGGGGGTCAAGGACAGAGGAGGCAGTTCCACTCCCCCACCACATCATTTTTGTATGACAGCACCACCCCTAGGTTGAAGTTCACTGAGGCTTTTCATGAACACAGTGCTTAACGTCAAACACAAGATTAAAGCAGGGGTGTCGCATCTTGGCAGGCCCAAATGAAAATACCAAGCGCTAAGCCAGCCTCTGCAAAGCCAGGGGACAGGTATCTCATATTACAGAGAAGGCCTAGTTAGCAGACTGCCTGCTGCTTTCCATGTTCTCAGTGGTGGTCAAAAGGCCATGCTGGCTCTGGAGCTGCTTTATTGGTAAAATATATTACAGTAGAGGCCTGCAGAGCTGCCTTACTAAGAGGTGGGGGCAGAGAAGAGATGCCCCCATGACACATTTAGCTGGAACCGAAGGCATCTCCATATTACTGAATAAATTACAAGCCACGATTGTATTTCATTGCCAGATAATATTAGGGTTATAAGGCAAGTAAATAATGGATTTATTTGAACTAAGATTACGTAGATGTTCATTGTTTAAAAAATTAACTACATAATGAAATGTGGGAAAATATAAACAATTACAGCATACAGTACTACAGCTTTGGAATTGACATATATATACATGGTTTATAACATCTAAAGGTAGATGCCAATGTATTCATACATCACATCAGTATCTCAGCATCAGTCAGCAGCAGCATACTAACAGAAATCGTGCAATATTCCTTACAACCAGGACAATTCAACAACAGTGCTATCAACTGTTCTCAGCTGATGCTTTCCAAAATCTCTTGTTTTTTCTCTCCATTTCAGTTCTTAGTGCTGCAATTGCTTTTTAATGCTGAACAGATGCCACACGGATATCCCTTACTGTCTATTTTAACAGGCTCCCTGCGTGAGCTGATGGGAAAAGCAGAGGGTAGCTTTGAGGAGAGTAGCTAAAGCTCATTAATAACTCTGAAGATCAGACAGCAAATGAAACCCAGTGCTTGGGTTAATAAAGAGATACTTGGGGTCACAAATATTGATGCAGATATTACAATCATGGCAGCATATAAAAAATAAAGCCTGAAAGACTAATAAGTAGTCAAAAGTTTATTTTGGTAGCTTGCATAATGTGTTCTTATCAATAAATGATGGTTACATGATAGAGTTACATTTGCGTTTAGACAAATGCTTCAAATTTGCATATTTGCTTCAAATGCTTCAAATCTGCATGCATATTCAATCAATATGTGGCTGATATGAATATCATCAACAGTTTGTTACATTAAAGTAAAATATTATTCAACTTTTCCCCCTTAGAAATGTACTTTCATCCATGAATTCCAAAAGCTTTCACTATGAGATCATAACCTTGACAGCCACCCACACAGAGACACAGCATAGCCTACGGTGGATGAGGCTGGATAACAACAGTCATACCTTTTAATCTGTCCAAACCTCAGATAAATCTCATTGTCTGCAGCAGATGTTGCTGCTATCTGGTATGACATGTGCACCAATCACGTTGCCCTACCCCTTTGGTGGAAAACGCCAAGTATAATGCCAGAAGCCATTCTTCCCCAATCGTATTGCCCACATTGCCCACCCAGAAATGACAGGACATCAAAGAAAACATTTGCTGTCCAAAAATGTAAAACAACATCTCTAGCACACCAGCTCTGATGGAGACTTGAGTTTAATGGACTTCAATTAGCCATCAGAAATGGATGAGTAGCCTATGGGTACCATGCAGAGTTGAACATTCAAAAAATATTGCCCTGGGCATCCCGTTAACCATATTACTGCCTCTTTTTGCTGGTATTGAAATGTTTTGTTTGAAAGACGCTGAGCTGGGATGGAGTGTTTTTTTCCAGGCATCTATAATGAGCCAAGAAATCTACCACAGTGTCCCATGTTTGGAGAAGCGATAGGATTTTCACTCTAAATACCCCTGAGAGAGGTGGACAGTTCAGGGATGAGTAAGACATTCTTAATTCCTCTTAAGAAGCTTATTTAAGTGATTTGAGACTACAAAAAGTTACTACACAGTATAACTTTGGTGAGATTGTTGACAATAAACATTAGCTGGGCTATGTCCTCATATGACTATATGTTGGGACTGCCATGTTCTAAACCCTATTTGAAACCCCAAAACAACATTGTGTTCCCCTGACGTAAGGCCCATTGTTTCAGCATGTATTTGTGTAGCTATTGACAGGTCTTCAGTTCGACGCATATTCAGTAACAGCATAATGGGGTTCAGTGAGAATGATTGTGTTGCTTTAGGGTATCAACAACGCTGTTGCAACTGTCATTAAGACAAATCACCTGTATCCCATGTAATATACATTAAAATCTGCACCAACTGGAATTGGCCCTCCTATTATGTCTAAAAAGCCTCATTGGTTGAAACAGATGATTTGTCCAGGCATCCCAGAAGACATCCATGCCAGCCTGGTTACGTAGTATGTACATACCGTAGAATCATTTGAATGAACATGTCTGAGAGAGAAGCCATTTTGTAACACAAAGATGACTTGCTTCTTTTTCCCCCTGTATAGCAACAGAAGCTGGTGCTTCAGATCTCTAAGAGGCTTGGGAAGCTTAAAAGAGGCTTAGCTGCCCTTCTCATCCCCTCACAGCCATACACTGGCTGAAAACTATAGAAAGAAACTAAAGAGAGTGAGAGGAATACAACTATAAGACCATTCTGGTAGTGTAAGCAGATCCTACTTCTGTAAATTCAGTTGAAAACCATAGCTAGGAACAATTGGAAATGACATTCTGAATTAAATTAACAAACTAATGTTTTGGAGTTTACACAGCGCCAAAATAATGCAAATATATAGAATTCCTCAAACAAGTTAATATGGAATAAAAAAGAAAAAATATATAATCAATTGAAAAATAAGCAATAACACAGTTTTGCACAGTTTATCTCATTCCTTTCTTTAGGAGTGATGTCTACCATTTTGGTAGCAGATGACAATTTATGATCAAAACTCCATGAAGGCATGAAGCTGATCTTTAAGGCTTTTCTCTAATCCCTCCCATGGATGCAGTCTTAACTGGGAGACTAGTTTGTGATGAGCTCAACAGCACAATGTTGCATGGGATACTACATTCTGCTTAAGCCAATTTATCAACTACATTCAAAGCACATTCATTGAGCTATTTGGATGGACTTTTTTGCACATCTATTAAAAATACTCTTATCTGTATTTAGCATATGCTGTGTATGTCAGTGTTGGCAGCTTTAGACGGATTCACACTCAAAACACCTCAAGACATTCTTGAGCTGAAACTACTGATAAGATTCTAAAACTTCCTCAGACAACCAGGTTTTCACATCTAGATAAATTCATTCAATATCCTGTTGTATCTTTTTATTTATTTATTGTCATTTTAGTGTCTACGGTGCAGGATTTGGAATACCATTTACATTTCTTTGTTGCTTTTCCAAACAGAATCTATTCATTTTCAGAATACATTTTGCCACTTGCCTCACAGTGAGAATGCAGAAACAGCATGTAGTAAGAAACAAGGGTTAGGCTTCTTTAGTGTAGAAACACTACGGTGCTGATATCTTTATTTGGTTAGAAATTCATGTCAAGTTCACTGTTATGTTAATGATTGCAAAAATATTGTGAGGGAGTTGTATATATTTTTTTTACATAGAACCCTACAATGAAATGAACAAAGTAATGTTCTTACACTCCTTCGTGCACAGTTTGTTTGGAAAACATCTCAGATGTTTGAATATTTTGTGGTCAACTTGAGGGTGTAAAACCACTCCTCAAAAAACAGAAGCTTTTATGTTGCCCGGCAGAGACTGAGTCACACCACCACTAGAGAATCTGGAACGGCTGTCTGCGAACCACAGCGGGACGTCATTCACAGGGAGATGTGTTCGAGCTGAGGTGCTGGGGTTGGATGTTTAAAATGATGCATTCCACTCACATTTTCATAATCAGACTAGTCTCCCACATTTAGCAATAGTCATGTCCAAGCAGCTATCATCAAAAATGATAATCAACGTCAGTGGTTTTGTGAGCAGACTGCCAGAGATCAAAAAAATAATAGAAGCTACACATACAATTGTAATTTACCCAGGTATCCATTTTATAATTCTGTCCTCTGATAATTTCTACTATGTTTGCAATTAAATTGAATGATGATAGACTTTTACTTCCAATAGTAACCTTATGTTCATGTAAGGTAGGCCTAATCTCAATTCACTTAAAACATATTTTGTGTATCATGTGTACTTTGACATTATGGTCAAACATCTCTTTTTCAGTTTGCATTGATGATTACTGCCTTATACTGTATTGTCTTGGTATGCTGTACATCTGTACATTTGAAAATTGTCTGGTAAAATGTTTCTTTAACTCTGCTCTCCACATGATATTAGCATAGAGGCTTTGCCTGTGAAGCAGTTGTGAAAGAGCACTGTGATATTTCTGCAGCAGTACTCAGTGCTTCTCATACCTGTTGAGAAGTCTTTCATCCTTAATGGGCTCATTAGCCACATTGTTAATTGAGTGCTATTCAGGGCAACATCAACGCAAATAATAAGAGTGTTCAGTTCCTTTATTTATTTTTATCAAAATAGAGACCGAACAGTGCACTAATGCTGCTTTCATGAGGGGTGTATGCCTAAGGAGGCATATTCATTTTAGGTTTATTGTGCACCATTACAGTAGGAACGTTGGCCACAATAACATTATCGCCACTGAAGGCATTCTACATGGCAGCATCGCCTCTACTTCAGAGAACTTCACTTCCATCTTTCCATCATAGAAAGCCTCTTCACCACGGGATTCCAGAGCATTGCCATGCAGCAGGACTTTTTGTGCTCTCTGTGCAGCTAATTCCAAAGAGTTGTTAGACATTTTATGAGTGCATTCAAGCTGGGTGGTTTAGACCTTAAATACATGGGCACTCAAACTGACAAATGCATCAAAGACTAAACAATAATGAGGAAGATGGTGAAAAAAGGATGATGCCTCATGTCTGTGCTGAAAAGAGTAATGTCAATATCTCTGGAGCCTATGTAGTTCATAGTGTTATATGGATTTGTTTATGATTTGTTTATGTTATATAATTTACTTCACTCTTTTAATAACTAACTAACTCACAACGACACTACTGCTACTACTATTACTACTACTACTACTACTACTACTACTACTACTACTACTACTACTACTACTACTACTACTACTACGACTACTACTATTACTACTACTACTACTACTACTAATCATAATAATACATGTGTTATATTTTGTTTATTAATCGAGTAAGATTTCATAAGGGGAAAATAAAGCTAGTTGTTTTCTAAAACAGTTATTGTCTTGTCTTGTCTATCATAAGTAAATATAACAACACAAATATCATTTTTTTCTGTTATAAAATGCTATATCAGCTAAGTGGTCTTCTCCCCCATGATGCAATATTAGTGGGTAATGGGATCCGAAAATTGAAGCTAACTCATTGGAATTAAACGTATCAGCATGTGCTCAGAGGTAATAAACTGTCAGTTATAAAATGAAGATTTGTATTTAGATATATGATAGGAAAGAATAATGAATAGGCAAAATAGATTAAGCTGCTTTACAACTAAATGAGTTATTTGGAACCAACAGACCAAGAAAATAATCATGACGATGAGAATGATTATGGCAGATAATATGTTTAGTATGAAGGTGAAGATGGTGAATATGAAATCATATTGCTGTGCAGAACCATAAAGAGTTAACAATAGGTAATATTTGCAGATATATTTAAAGAGAAGCAACCAAATCTAGTGAAATCATCAAACTTTTTAATGAAGGAAATCTAATTAGGATAAAGGGAGGCGTCGCTCCATGGAGCATTGATCAAACCCAGACCCTGTGAACTGGAATCCCTGGGGGGAAGGGTGGGCTGCACGGGGTGTGGGAGAAAGCAAAAGGATAACAGTAAAGTGTTATATTATTTAATTTGTATCATTATTATTAATAATAATAATCATACTATTATTGTTGTTGTTTTTATTATCATTCACCTACACAGGTTGGTAAATTATAGCAGTTTACTATCTGTCTTTCTTATGTATATCTGAGAGTCCTTGAAGTCCATAAAACAACACAACACAATAAACTAATATTGAATAAATAATTAATGTTGTTCCAGCAGTTATTTAATGATACGTGTTATAGTATAATTTTGTGCTATTTCTGAGTTGGAATTCTCATTATCTGTGAATTCAAAGCTGTTTCAGAAGTGTACAGATGCCTTTGCATTATTGATATGAAGAGGAATAAACAGAGGTAGGTGACTGCTGGACTTGGTTTTAGTCAAGCTTTTTTGAGGCAACTGCAATTTTGATTAATTTGGTACCTATATATATATATATATTTATATATGATAAAAGTGTTTCTATATGACACTAAAGGTGAAACATTGGAAAGAAAGTAATCCCTGTTGTATGACTGACTATAATAAAAGTGACAGGTACCAGATAATTAAATCAGATGAGAGAGGTATGAATTGCCTTGGAGGAAATAATGATAACACTAGCTTGTCAAAATCACAACTTAAACAAAAACTGATAGCGCACGTCCTATTTTTAGCAGAACTTCACAAATTCACTATACTCTATTGTTCCGTTCTGGTTTGTTGAATTTGACTAAGAAACAACAAACCTAAAAGTGAGCAAAGTTAGTTACTGTGTGGTTATGTAGGTTATTCTGTGGTTATTCCATTTGTAATAAAAACATTTATTCTAAGTAATTGCACTGCCCAATATTAGTGTATTATCAAATTAAATATATTTATATATCTTTCTGTGTATTTAGTGATTCTACAAATAAGGTTGGTTGTTATTTGATAAGCAGACAGTTTCATAAAGTTGAATGTGTCTTACTTGAATTGTGAAGAATGTAAAAAATACAGTATTATAATCAATTATAATTCCTTGAGTGACAAATTAGTGTTTTGCAGTCCAGAAAAACCTCTAAACAACACATTCCGAATAGAATGCTACAGTGCCTTGCAAAAGTATTCATCCCCCTTGGTGTTTTTCCTATTTTGTTGGTTTACAACCTGTAATTTAAATTGATTTTTATTTGGATTTAATGTAATGGACATACACAAAATAGTCCAAATTGGTGAAGTGGAATGAAAAAAATAACTTGTTTCAAAAAATTATACAAAATAAATAACGGAAAAGTGGTGCGTGCATATGTATTCAACCCCTTTGCTATGAAGCCCCTAAATAAGATCTGGTGCAAACAATTACCTTCAGAAGTCACATAATTAGTTAAATAAAGTCCACCTGTGTGCAATCTAAGTGTCACATGATGTGTCACATGATCTCAGTATATATACACCTGTTCTGAAAGGCCCCAGGGTCTGCAACACCACTAAGCAAGGGGCACCACCAAGCAAGCGGCACCATGAAGACCAAAGAGCTCTCCAAACAGGTCAGGGACAAAGTTGTGGAGAAGTACAGATCAGGGTTGGGTTATAAAAAAATATCCGAAACTTTGAACATCCAACAGAGCAGCATTGAATCCATTATTAAAAAATGGAAAGAATATGGCACCAGAACAAACCTGCCAAGAGAGGGCCGCCCACCAAAACTCACGGACCAGGCAAGGATGGCATTGTCCAGGCCGTCATTGTAAATAAGAATTTGTTCTTAACTGACTTGCCTAGTTAAATAAAGGTTAAATAAAATAAAATACAAAATAAAATCAGAGAGGCAACAAAGAGACCAAAGATAACCCAGAAGGAGCTGCAAAGCTCCACAGCGGAGATTGGAGTATCTGTCCATAGGACCACTTTAAGCCGTACACTCCACAGAGCTGGGTTTTACGGAAGAGTTGCCAGAAAAAAGCCATTGCTTAAAGAAAAAAATAAGCAAACACGTTTGGTGTTCGCCAAAAGGCATGTGGGAGACTACCCAAACATATGGAAGAAGGTACTCTGGTCAGATGAGACTAAAATTGAGCTTTTTGGCCATCAAGGAAAACGCTATGTCTGGCGCAAACCCAATACCTCTCATCACCCGAGAACACCATCCCCACAGTGAAGCATGGTGGTGGCAGCATCATGCTGTGGGGATGTTTTTCATCGGCAGGGACTGGGAAACTGGTCAGAATTGAAGGAATGATGGATGGTGCTAAATACAGGGAAATTCTTGAGGGAAACCTGTTTCAGTCTTCCAGAGATTTGAGACTGGGACAGAGGTTCACCTTCCAGCAGGACAATGACCCTAAGCATACTGCTAAAGCAACACTCGAGTGGTTTAAGGGGAAACATTTAAATGTCTTGGAATGGCCTAGTCAAAGCCCAGACCTCAATCCAATTGAGAATCTGTGGTATGACTTAAAGATTGCTGTACACCAGCGGAACCCATCCAACTTGAAGGAGCTGGAGCAGTTTTGCCTTGAAGTATGGGCAGAAATGCCAGTGGCTAGATGTGCCAAGGTTATAGTGGGGGGGAATAGTTATGCACGCTCAAATTTTCTGTTTTTTTGTCTAATTTCTTGTTTGTTTCACAATAAAAAATATTTTGACTCTTCAAAGTGGTAGGCATGTTGTGTAAATCAAATGATACAAACCCCCAAAAAATCCTAAATAGGAAAAATGGCAAGGGGGGTGAATACTTTCGCAAGCCACTGTATCTCAAGCTGTTTATAATGACACTAAGTATTTAGCAGATGGAATATAATACTAACTTCCATACATTAAAAAGCTTATTATGAGTAGGAATAGCATCACACTGACATCACAGACAGTGCTGCGAGGCTAGGTTTTAATATATATCACACATTCAGAGAGGGAGATGGGAGCAGATATGTTCATTCTTCTGAACTGCTCAGTGTAAACAGGCAATGACAGGAAGAAAAGTATATTAAAAAAGCTTGCCTGCAGGACTGGCGTCTGATGCCTGTCAAATCATTAAAAAGGAGAGGTGTCGTTATCAACTTTAGTGGATCAGTGATAGTGGTGGCACATGGCTGTGATGGGGGTATGTCTTCCACGGGGGCACTCTAGGGTCCTTTTGTGAATTTATAAAGTGAGATAAAATCGGCTTCATATTTCTCCACCAAATCTCCACAAAATCGGCTGGGAGAGAGAATTTACATTCCCTACCCATAGGCTTTCTGGGTAGGGAATGTAAAACGTAATGAGAAAAGCCAAGCCGCACGTTTGCTCTTTTTAATAAGTCATCATGCAACTATCTATGTTACCTGCAGTGTGCACACCAACATAGTAATAGGAATACACTTCATCAGTCCAACTGCAGGCCTATGAATGGTTATAATGTCTCTAACACGTTTGAGCAACCAAGCAGTTAGCCCCCCTCTTCCCCACCACAGACACCATTACACAGACTTCTGTGATATTAATCATCTGAACAAAGTAGACAGAATGAGACTGTACTCTGGTGTTCTCTCTTCTCCAGAAATGTGTGATCGCAATTAAGATAAGACTCTTAATCTAAAAACACAATATGAAAATTAGTGGAATCTGGGACATAATAATTACTTACAGAACTTGCAAGTAAAATGCTTCCCCCAGATCGCACACGCACGCACACGCACACGCACACACACACAAACACACACACACACGCACGCGCACGCACATACATTCTCAGGCTGGCAGCATGATGAAAAGCTAAATTGTCCTGTCTTCAGGATAGTAAGAATGATACTTTGGCACCAGTATTTTATTCTCATCTCATAACTCATCAAACAAATTTCCTCCATCTCAGTGAGTCCTTTCTTCTTTTCCCTGGGTTTCATTCTCCCAGTAAACTCTGTATGTACAGAAATATTCCTGCCTGAAGGAAAATGGTTTTTAATGTGAGTGGATGATGAATGGCCAAACTGATTCCCTGGCAGGAGTTAAAGCTTTGTGAAGACACTTGGCACAAATTTGATGAAAGCAGTTAAAACAAAGAGAAAAAATACAGAAAAATATCCCAAATAAAACTTAAAGTGCTACCTCTGACAGTTCTGGTCATACGCTCAGTATGTACAGCTGAGAAACACAGAACCGAGGCATGTTTTACATTTGACAGCAGAATGTAAACCTATTAACCATCCATAGTAATTAGCTGTCTTTCGAAGTATCCACTACAACATTTTTACCATGGTTTAGCATTCCAACTCAGCTTGAATGGTAACTATTTTATCGTTCCATCTCCTAACATGGGCAGATCTGTTTTAACAGACAAGCGAGTCACATGCTCAGATCAGCCATCCTCACTCGGAGGGATCTTTGGAGCGTGTGGAGTTTTAACATGGAAATTGGCTTTGAACCCTATCTGCACAGGTCGGCACATCTTTGGGTGAGGCATTGCTACTGCTGACAGGGAAAATGAACCATCAATTCCTTATAATGTGGCCTGATTATCATCCTACTTACCCCCTGCAAATTCAAACTTAGAGCATTTCACCACCATCTAGGAAATGACGTAACCTCAGAAAATCTGGTGCCCTGTGTCGATTTTTCAAAAACAAAACAATACCAATATCTCGAAGTTACCAATCTCAAATGAAAAAACATACATTTAACATATTGACAGGTCTGGATTGAGCTCTCCCTAAGAATGCGCTGTTTTGAAGAGAAAAAAATCCAAAATCCCATTCATCATTAGACATCTGGTACAACAAGCCAATATTTACACTACAGAAAACATTCTAAATCATCAATTGAGTCCATTTGATGCACATAGGGCTATTTCTTAGTCTATTGACAGAAAAGAAAGCAAGTAAAACTATGTAAGTTGATCACTAGACCAGTTTTTGTACTTCATAGAAGGAAGTAAAGGACTAGGTAAAACTACAGCACTAAACAAAGTAAAAGTTAGAACATGTTTCCTACCTTGGTAGCCCTGTTGTGTTCACCAAATTAGCTATGTTTTTATAAAGTTATCAAGGAAGAGAGAAGTCAAAACAACAACAAAACTAATGACAACTAGATTACGTCAAAAAGGACTCTGATGTATAGCACAAATCAGACCAAAGAGCAAAGTTTCAATGTGTGTGATGTGAGTGTTCAGCAACTTTGGGATGGGGGATCTGTAAACGTCCGATGTGGGATGTCTTTATTTGACAGGATTGGTTTTGTTATTTCCTTGGGCAGGCCTGTCCGGCCCGCTGGTGTCCCTTTCACCCGTTAAGGCAGCTGGGGCCTGACCCTGCAGATCTGCCCCTGAAAGCAGGGCTCCTTTCAGCCCCCTGTGGGGACCCTCCCTGTCCCCTCCCACCAGCAACATCCCATTCACTCCCAGAGATAACTTTATTCATCTTGTGCATCATTGTATCCAATTGAATGCAGGAACTATGCAGACACTCTAGTGAATTGAACTAGTGTGCGAGTGTGTGTCCGGGGGGAGCGATGTCTTAATTTTGTTCATTTAAATTGGGCAAAGAAATCCGTGTGTGCCTTCGAACTGAACGTACTTTTCTCTCTCATTCTCCTATAATCTTGCACTGTGCTGAATTCTGCAATGCACTTCGTGTCCCTCACTCTTTTGTTTGCCAAGAATATAACTATTCTAGATTTATTTAGAGACTTGTATTCCCCATATAAATGTTGTTTATTATTTCCATGTATGTAAAATGTAATAGCTGTGGAATAACAACATCCAAGTCATATTTATCATAACAAAACCAAACACGCATACATTTTTTTGTAATTATTCCGTAACACATGACTTCATGAGACTTTACGTAAGAATGATGGCTACCATGACTATCCTTTTTAGAGATTCTGATGATGTTAGGATTTTGTTTAGCATATTTCCACATAGATTTCTCATCAGAGTGTTCCCACTTTCCGATGAAGTTCCTATCGCTGTGTTTGATTTGCCTGCTGAGCAGCTGGCAGGGACAGTGGGGCTGATTTTCACCTGCCTCCACCCTAGCAGTGGAGACCACCCTGCTCTTCTCTCATCATTCATATTCAAGCCAGGGCCTCTTGACAAGTCTGCTGATCTCACTCAATGTTTTGTAATATGGACAATACGTTTTTTCTCTGTGGAGAAAAATGCTGAGGCCATCACACTTCTGGAAGCCTGCCTTGTGAGATTCAACTGAGGCAGAAGCAGTGGATTCCTCCCATCTGTGAGAGTCCTGCTTGGAGCAGACATGGCTCACCCAAAACCCAGTCAAACACTATCTAATGATGCACATAGAGGAAAGGGAACTGCCTCCTCAGTGTGTCTCCCTCATATTCTCTATATCAACACAACATTTGGCGCAGAGAGTAAAACAACATCTGCAGCGGAGAACTCAGAAATCCACTGCACTTAAGGTTGCAATAGATATTTCCTGATGGTTCTCAGTAAAAAGGTATACTGTGATGTATGGAATGGTAGGCTTTATGTTTATATCGGGTGAATTACTTGAATTACTGAATAAAAATATAAACGCAACATGTAAAGTGTTGGTCCCATGTTTCATAAGCTGAAATAAAAGATAAAAGATCCATACACACAAAAAGCTTATTTCTCTCAATTTTGTGCACAAATTTGTTTACACCCGTTTGTGAGCATTTCTCCTTTGTCAAGATAATCCATCCACCTGACAGGTGTGGAATATCAAGAAGCTGATTAAACAGCATGATCATTACACAGGTGCACCTTGTGCGTGGGACAATAAAAGACCACTCTATAATGTGCAGTTTTGTCACACAACACAATGCCACTGATGTCTCAAGTTTTGAGGGAGCGTGCAATTGGCATGTTGACTGGAGGAATGTCCACCAGAGCTGTTGCCAGATATTTTAATGTTAATTTCTCTCCATTAAGCCTCCTCCAATGTTGTTATAGAGAATTTGGCAGTACGACCAACCGGCCTCACAACCGCAGGCCACGTGTATAGTGTCGTGTGGGCGATCGGTTTGCTGATGTTAATGTTGTGAACAGAGTGCCCCATGGTGGCGGTGGGGTTATGGTATGGGCAGGCATAAGCTATGGACAATGAACACAATTGCATTTTATCGATGGCAATTTGAATGCACCGTGACGAGATCCTGAGGCCCATTGTCGTTCCATTCATCCGCCGCCATCACCTCATGTTTCAGCATGATAATGCACGGCCCCATGTTGCAAGGATCTGTACACAATTCCTAGAAGCTGAAAATGTCCCAATTCTTCCATGGCCTGCATCCTCACCAGACATGTCACCCATTGAGCATGTTTGGGATACTCTGGATCGAAGTGTACGACAGCATGTTCCAGTTCCCGACAATATCCAGCAACTTCGCACAGCCATTGAACAGGAGTGGGACAACATTTCACAGGGCACAATCAACAGCCTGATCAACAAATGAGATGTGTCGCACTGCATGAGGCAAATGGTGGTCACATCAGATACTGACTGGTTTTCTGATCCACGCCCCTAACTGTTTTTCATGGTACCTGTGACCAACAGATGCATATCTGTATTCCCAGGCATGTGAAATCCATAGATTAGGGCCTAATGAATTTATTTAAATTGACTAATTTCCTTATGTGAACTGTAACTCAGTAAAATCTTTTAAATTGTTGCATGTTGCATTTATATTTTTGTTCAGTATAAGTACTATGTACTATCAAGTAGTGAGCAATGTGCGTTATTGGTAAGATCTTTATAAAATACAGATAACATAGCCAAGACCATCTATTTAATTGATTTGTGTGTTTATTTAATTTGAAAAAAGGGATGCTTGACATTATTATTATGTTGGCATAATACACCACAGCAAAAATACAATATATGACGTGGAAGTGGAATTAGCTACACTGAAGCCTTTACTCTGGCCCAAATAAAAATCAGTCGGTCACTGTTTGGGAAGAGGAATCAGCAGAAACTCTAGATGATAGTAAGTTTGAGATTCTTCATATAAGAGTTTGAATGTTTGTGTAGTAACCATTGGTAACATCCTTTTGGGGGGATTTGGGATATCTATAAGAGAGAAGTTTATACATTAACGCTGTAGTTGCAAAACACTGTTGATATTCTAATGATTATTGTGCAAAATCTGGGATAAGCTTCAGTGTGAGAGCCCTTCTAAGTGCCTACAACTATTGCTAATTCCCCTCTCTATTGTGGACTGCACAAAGGCCTTAATCCCATTTCACTTCTGCAGAAAGCTGGGACTATTTTCCCTCTCATAAACCAACAACACTCCCCCTGGCTGGAGCTGAGAGGCTCTGAGAAAGGGGCCAGTGTGTGTATACTTCAAGGCTTTTTTTGTGTTACTTGGCCGGTGCTCTGCATAAACTTTTAAGTGGTCCCAGTAGGCCTCAAACACCTTTCGGCAGAAAAATAAGCCATCATAGACTGTAAAAAAGGAAACCAAACACTCTCTTAACCTAGACAATCCAAAAGAAAATATATGAAGGCTGAGATTGAGTTTGGAATGAAAAGAGTTAACTTGTCTTCTTCTTTTCTGGCGGTGAATTCATGCATTAGTAGGGGAACTTTCATTCTGTTGAAAAGCAGACCTATTTCTATGCATTGTAAATCCTTTAATACATTATTTATAACTTGGTGGTCCACTATCAAAGCGACTGAAGTAGGACAGGATTCAATCCCCCTGCTTTGTAGTTTGGCAGAGGCATGCAAGAGAAAAATACAACTCTCTCTTTATTTATTTAGACATCATATTTTCCTTTGTTATTAGCACAATTCTATCCTCCCTAACCTTTCCTATGTGTGGTTTACTTCCAACATGGAATAGTTTCAAGGCCATTTCTCATCTAACTGGCATGACTTTAAATGTGTTTTCTTGGGCATGTTAATACTGTGTAGAAGTTAGATCATTATTGTCATTGCAATAAAATAAAATCAACTTTTTATTGCATTTTTATTCCAATGGCATTTTATTTGTAGTCTCCAAGGACAGCCTCATAATTTTCTCAAATGTTCTGTGATTTTAATCAAAGCCATACCTTGACAATTAATCATGCTTTTACAGAACAATACACCCCCCCCAATAGCTGAAACACTCAACGTCGTATTTTTGATTTCAGTTTGGTGATAACAATAGCAGCAGAAGCTCTTTGGCAGATAGATAGGATGTCTCTTATGTGGCTAGGGAATTGAAAAAGCTCCCTGGTCTGGTTCTGAGATTATTCAATAGAGAGCTATGCCACGCTGTGACAAGCCCATCCTTTAATAAGTAAGTGATGGCTTTATTCAGTGGCTGTGTCATGTGGTGCATGTGAACATACACCAGCATGTGGCCTGTGTTCGTTCATGTTACAGGTGTGTGAATCGGGGGTCCACTTTTCTGAAAAAGAAGGGGTGTATTGTTCGGTAAACAGAGATCAGCTGGAAACTGACAATTGTTGGATTAGCTTTCTTCTTCTAATAGCCTTGTTGGCGTTCCTGTCAATCAGACCTCCAAAATTCCAGTTTACATTTCACTTCACTGTATACCACAGTGATATGAAAGATTAAACAATGTTATCTCTTTATTTATGACATAGTTCTGACATAGTTAAACAGTGACAGTTATGACTTTTGGTTGCAGTACAACTTTCAAATTTCATATAATAATGATAGTAATAATAATACATGGGATTTAAAGTGCCTTTCAAGAAACCCAAGGACACCGTACAGCAAGAGAGCAAAAAACAAAACAAGGATAAAACAATAGACTTCACAAACTGCTCCATGCCTTTTCCCCCCCTTTGTTCTACTCTTGTGTGCCCTTTGTTTTATTCAAGTGCTAAAATGTTTCTCGACTAGTTTCTTGAATGCCAAGAGTCATTGGAAGGATACACTCTCTCCACCAAGTTGATCTAAGGACCACTACTCTGAATGACATCTTTTCAACTCCTATATTGTATATACAAGTATCTGCCAAAATACTTTGTATCCCGCATTTACTCAAGTGTGTCCATTATTTTGGTAGTTACCTGCATATATACCAATCAGAATGGACAAATTCAAGATATTCCCTGAGATTACACTTCATGAATTAATCTATATGCATCTAAGATTAATTGATTTCTAAACATTTTATAAATTGGTGGAAAAATACATTGTGCCCATCCTTACAGAGCCATCAGCCTACTCTTGCCATATGATCTACACTGCTCAAAAAAATAAAGGGAACACTAAAATAGCACATCCTAGATCTGAATGAATGAAATAATCTTATTAAATACTTTTTTCTTTACATAGTTGAATGTGCTGACAACAAAATCACACAAAAATTATCAATGGAAATCAAATGTATCAACGCATGGAGGTCTGTATTTGGAGTCACCCTCAAAATTAAAGTGGAAAACCACACTACAGGCTGATCCAACTTTGATGTAATGTCCTTAAAACAAGTCAAAATGAGGCTCAGTAGTGTGTGTGGCCTCCACGTGCCTGTATGATCTCCCTACAACGCCTGGGCATGCTCCTGATGAGGTGGCGGATGGTCTCCTGAGGGATCTCCTCCCAGACCTGGACTAAAGCATCCGCCAACTCCTGGACAGTCTGTGGTGCAACGTGGCGTTGGTGGATGGAGCGAGACATGATGTCCCAGATGTGCTCAATTGGATTCAGGTCTGGGGAACGGGCGGGCCAGTCCATAGCATCAATGCCTTCCTCTTGCAGGAACTGCTGACACACTCCAGCCACATTAGGTCTAGCATTGTCTTGCATTAGGAGGAACCCAGGGCCAACCGCACCAGCATATGGTCTCACAAGGGGTCTGAGGATCTCATCTCGGTACCTAATGGCAGTCAGGCTATCTCTGACGAGCACATGGAGGGCTGTGCGGCCCCCCAAAGAAATGCCACCCCAAACCATGACTGACCCACCGCCAAACCGGTCATGCTGGAGGATGTTGCAGGCAGCAGAACGTTCTCCACGGCGTCTCCAGACTCTGTCACGTCTGTCACATGTGCTCAGTGTGAACCTGCTTTCATCTGGGAAGAGCACAGGGCGCCAGTGGCGAATTTGCCAATCTTGGTGTTCTCTGGCAAATGCCAAACGTTCTGCACGGTGTTGAGCTGTAAGCACAACCCCCACCTGTGGATGTCGGGCCCTCATACCACCCTCATGGAGTCTGTTTCTGACCGTTGGAGCAGACACATGCACATTTGTGGCCTGCTGGAGGTCATTTTGCAGGGCTCTGGCAGTGCTCCTCCTGCTCCTCCTTGCACAAAGGCGGAGGTAGCAGTCCTGCTGCTGGGTTGTTGTCCTCCTACGGCCTCCTCCACGTCTCCTGATGTACTGGCCTGTCTCCTGGTAGCGCCTCCATGCTCTGGACACTACGCTGACAGACACAGCAAACCTTCTTGCCACAGCTCGCATTGATGTGCCATCCATGATGAGCTGCACTACCTGAGCCACTTGTGTGGGTTGTAGACTCCGTCTCATGCTACCACTAGAGTGAAAGCACTGCCAGCATTCAAAAGTGACCAAAACATCAGCCAGGAAGCATAGGAACTGAGAAGTGGTCTGTGGTCACCACCTGCAAAACCAGTCCTTTATTGGGGGGTGTCTTGCTAATTGCCTATAATTTCCACCTGTTGTCTATTCCATTTGCACAACAGCATGTGAAATGTATTGTCAATCAGTGTTGCTTCCTAAGTGGACAGTTTGATTTCACAGAAGTGTGATTGACTTGGAGTTACATTGTGTTGTTTAAGTGTTCCCTTTATTTTTTTGAGCAGTGTATATTGGCTTGGCTCGGTCTGGCCAGATTTGGAATATTACTGTCCTAGTTCTCTCAAAGGTAAACTTTCTTTGCTATACATTTTTTTAAATCTACCAATTAACCGGAAATGTCTGGTACAGCATGATATTTTTAAAGCAGGATATATTTGTACTTCATTACCCCAAAAGGTCAAACAGAGCATTTATTATATATATATATATTTGTATTGTTCATTTGTTAAAGTGGCTTTGCATTATCAAACAGCAATGTATTGTTGAACGACAACAATTGTTGAATCTCCAACATCCATTTCAACTCCACTAGCGTAACCAACACTCATCTCATCTACTCCCTAATAACGACTTTAGATTTCAATTAAGTTTTATGATATAATAATGCTACAGTGTGTGACAGCAATATACCTATATTGGATTTGTGATTGACATGCAACCACAGTTCTCTATTATAAATGAAATCAAGTAGCCTCTAACAAGTAATTTCAGAGCGGGAACTGTTGAGTTTAAATCAATTACCTTGTCTAATTGCTGGTACAAATCATAAAAGCACTAAATTGAAAAACAGTTATAGAGTGAGTGAAATAAATTATGATGTAGGTGATCACAGATTGTAATTGACCGCATTCACCTCCATATTTGGTTTAGATATAAATTGAATTAAGCAAATGTGTCTTCCACCAAAGAGGTAGATTAGTTAGTTACTGGCTTCAGAATCATATCTACACTGAACAAAAATAAACGCAACATGTAAAGTGTTGGTCCCATGTTTCATAAGCTGAAATAAAAGATCCCCAAAATGTTCCATACGCACAAAAAGCTTATTTGTGCACACATTTGTTTACATCCCCGTTAGTGGCCATTTCTCCTTTGCCATGATAATCCATCCACCTGACAGATGTGGCATATCAAGAAGCTGATTAAACAGCATGATCATTACACAGGTGCACCTTGTGCTGGGAACAATAAAAGGCCACTCTAAAATCTGCAGTTTTGTTACACAACACAACGCCACAGATGTCTCAAGTTTTGAGGGAGCGCGCAATTGCCATGCTGACTGCAGAAATGTCCACCAGAGCTGTTGCCAAAGAATTTTATGTTCATTTCTCTACAATAAGCTTCCTCCAATGTCATTTTAGAGAATTTGGCAGTACGTCCATCCGGATTCACAACCGCAGACCACGTTTATGGCGCCGTGTGGGCGAGCGGTTTTCTGAAGTCAATGTTGTGAACAGAGTGCCCCATGGTGGCGGTGGGGTTATGGTATGGGCAGGCACAAGCTATGGACAACGAACACAATTGCATTTTATCGATGGCAATTTGATTGCACAGAGATACCGTGACAAGATCATGAGGCGCATTGTGAGGCCAACTTTTTTAAAGTATCTGTGACCAACAGATGCATATCAGTGTTCCCAGTCATGTGAAATCCATAGATTAGGGCCTAATGAATTTATTTCAATTGATTGATTTCCTTATATGAACTGTAACTCAGTAAAATCTTTGAAATTGTTGCATGTTGGGTTTATATTTTTGTTCAGTATATTTGAAAAGTAGATGGATCTCTTATGTTAGACTTTAAAGAAAGTAAAAGGCTAATAGCATTTGTTGAACAATTCCCTATCTCTATGCAGTCAATTGGCAATATTGATAAACCTTCAGCAGACAATGTTCAAACAAACCTGACAATGTTAGAACTCTACTACTACACTGGATAGTACTACAGTAAGGTAACATTGTTTATTTTCTACCCATTCCTTTCATTTATGATTCCATTCATCCACTCATTATCATTTTGTACTGCCACTCCAAACAGACTTACAGTAGTTTGTTAAATGTAATAAAGGAAACACAGTAGTCTGCTCTGAGAAGGGTTGAGGAGAGCGTTGATACCGTAGTATAAGGGTCTTTCAACATTTGATTGATTCCCTCAAGAGCCTGCAAAAATTGCACAGTATCTGTGATAACATGGCTCATCAGTCAGCTGGTCTCCTCTTAAGCACTGGGATACACTGAGGTCCTCTGGATCATCCCCATATGACTTTGTCTCTTCATTTCAATTCCACAACCCTGTCAGCCCATATCCACACCATTATCCACACATCTTCTTCACTCAACTACAGAATGACTATAGCAAGGTGGTCGATTTGAGGTGTTTTATCTTTCTACAGTATATTCAGTTTGAGTATTATTTTGCAGCCTTTGGAATTCATACAATTGAAGACAATGTCACCTAGTTCTTCGATTCTGTTAAACTTAAAACTTAACCAATAAAATATTGCTGCATATTCTTATTTATTTATGGAAATGTGGCACATTCAGGCTTGGGAATGAAATGCAATACAAAAGAAGTGCTAAGCCCTAGTAACTTCTACATTTATTAAGGTGTTAACTAGTGTGATAAGTTGTAACACCCAGGTGGCCATTAAAATGATTCTCTTATCAGGTCTTCACTCTAGGAGGAATTAAGCTGGTGGTCTGGCTAAGAACGTATTCATCCCTGAGTTTAATTAATATTAAAGGAGTGGCAGGCACAATAGCCCCCGATAGCCCATTGCATTTGAAATCTTCACCCCAAACAACCCTCATTTGGAACGCCTAGCGTATCTCTATGCTCCACAAGCCTAATCTGAGGCGAGTCGGTGTGACCAGGTGAAAAGTGGTGTTAATTCCATATTGGAGGTGGGCATGTGTTGAGAGCAGCAGAGACAGGTAGAGCATGCCATGGGAGTCAGCTCGTGACCTGACAGCGATTACCAGGCAGAGTGTTAATTGGGAAGGTGCACCAGCCCATTGGTGTTGGGTGTCCCATGGCACAAACCATTGTACTTTGTAGTTTTGTATTTATTAAGGATCCCCATTAGCTGCTGCCAAGGCAGCAGCTACTCTTCCTGGGGTACAAACAAATTAAAGCAAAAATAAAACAGTACTTATAACATTATTACACCACTACATATCTACAATACAACATTTATAATACCATCATACATACGTATGTGCTAGCATGTGTGTGCATATGTATGTGTATGTGTGTGCCTGTGTGAGTGTCTCTTCACAATCTCCGTTGTTTCGTAAGGTGTAGTTTTACCATTTTTTTTTAAAATCAGATTTTACTGCTTGCATGAGTTACTTGATGGGGAATAGAGTTCCATGTAGTCATGGCTCATTGTAGTACTGTGCATTTTCCAGAGTCTGTTCTGGACTTGTGGACTGTGAAGAGACCTCTGGTGGCATAGTCCCCTGTAGCTCAGTTGGTAGAGCATGGCGCTTGCAACGCCAGGGTTGTGGGTTCGTTTCCCACGGGGGGCCAGTATGAAAAATGTATGCTCTGGATAAGAGCGTCTGCTAAATGACTAAAATGTAAATGTCAAATGTATTGTGGGGTATGCATGGGTGTCTGAGCGCTGTGCTAGTCGTTTGAAAAGACAGCTCGGTGCTTTCTATATGTCAATACCTCTCACAACGACAAGTAGTGATGCAGTCAATCTCTCCTCTACTTTGAGCCAGGAGAGATTGACATGAATGTCATTGATGTTAGCTCTCTGTGTACAATTAAGGGCCAAACTTACTGCTCTGTTCTGGGCAAACTTTAATTTGCCTATGTCCCTCTTTGTGGCACTTGACCATATGACTGGGCAGCAGTCCAGGTGCGACAAAACTAAGGCATGTAGGACTTGTTTTGTTGATAGCAATATCAAGAAAGCAGAGCAGCGCTTTATTACGGACAGACCTCTCCCCATCTTAGCTTCCGTTCCAGGGATACACCCAGCAGTTTAGTCTCTTCAACTTGCTCAATTTCCACATTATTCATTACAAGATTTAGTTAAGTTGAGGTTTAGGGATTAGTGAAGGATTTGTCCCAAATACTGTCCTCTCAACTATAACATTTTTCAATTCCTCGTCAATCTACAGGGATTTAACCATTTTTACAGTCATTTTTGTAATGGGTGCATGCTTATTAGTAACTGAAATAAACAATTTCATAAATGCTTCAAGTGCAGCATCTGGTTGCTCCTCATTACACACCACAGACCAGCAAATATTCTTTACATCTTCAACATAGGAATCACTACAGAACCTTTTGTATGATCTCGTATAAACTATATTAGGCCCAGCCTTTGGAACTTTGGTTTTCCTAGATATGGCTAGTATATTATGATCACCACATCCGATGGATGTGGATACTGCTTTAGAGCAGATTTCTGCAGTATTAGTAAAGATGTGATCAATATATCAATACATGTGCTGTACATGTGCTGTTTGTAAATACCCTGGTAGATTGACTGATAACCTGAACCAGGTTGCAGGCACTGGTTACAGTTTGAAGCTTGATGAAAGCCAGTCAATATTTAGGTCACCCAGAAAATATACCTCTCTGTTGATATCGCATAAACTATCAAGCATTTCACACATATTATCCAGATACTGACTGTTAGTACTTGGTGGTCTATAACAACTTCCCACAAGAATAGGGTTTAGGTGAGGCAGGTGAACCTGTAGCCATATTACTTCAACATCATTTGACATGAGATCCTCTGTAAGCATTACAGGAATATGACTTAGCAACACCTCCCCCATTGGCATTCTTGTCTCTTCTGTAGATGTCATCACCATGTATTGCTACCAGTGTCTCATCAGAGGTATTATCTACATGAGATTCAGAGATAGTCAGTATTTTATTTTACCCGTATTTTACCAGGTAAGTTGACTGAGAACACATTATCATTTATAGCAAGACCTGGGGAATAGTTACAGGGGAGAGGAGGGGGGATGAATGAGCCAATTGGAAGCTGGGGATGAATAGGTGGCCATGATGGTATGAGGGCCCGATAGCGAATTATGAATGTATATGAGTGTTATCTGTTACTAGCAAGTTATCGATTTCATGAACCTTGTTTCTTAGGCTACATACAATACAGTATGTTGTGACTTGACAAGTAACTGCGCTCGTCTTAAACATGCTCATTATGTGGCTAAGGACAGTATGAGTGTATCATATTCAGTCATACAGTCATTCAGATATATATATATATATATATATATATATATATATATATACAGTGGGGAGAACAAGTATTTGATACACTGATGATTTTGTAGGTTTTCCTACTGTCACGGCTGAGGTGTATGTGGTGTGGGAGTCAGGCGCAGGACACCGAAGCTTAGTCCAACAAAGTTTACTTGTGAAACCACAAGGCAAAGATACAGTAAATGGCCTCAAGCAAAACAGAGGCGAGCAATACGCAAACTATGCGTAAAACAATAAACAACAAAACAGATACAAAACACGCAGCACTACGGACAGGCGAAAAACAACACACAACCTAACCAATACAAAACAGGCTACTTATAGAACACGTAATCAGACACAAACGGACACAGGTGTAAAAGACAGACAAAAGCAATCGAACATAGAAACATTCAACGGTGGCAGCTAGTACTCCGGGGACGACGAACGCCGAAGCCTGCCCGAACTAGGAGGAGGAGCAGCCTCGGCAGAATCCGTGACAGTACCCCCCCCTTGACGCGCCTCGGGGACGGCCAGGAGGACGCGGACCCGGGCGCGTGGGATGCCCACGGTGGAACTCAGTCAGGAGGGATGGATCTAGGATGTCCCTCCTAGGCACCCCAGCACCGTTCCTCCGGACCGCACCCCTCCCACTCCACGAGATACTGAGACCACTCATCCGGCGCCTCGAGTCCAAGATGGTCCGGACCCTGTACGCCGGGGCCCCTCGATGTCCAAAGGGGGCGGAGGGGTCTCTCCTATCTCATCTTCTTGGAGTGGGCCAGCTACCACCGGCCTGAGAAGAGACACATGGAACGAGGGGTTAATATTCTTGTAATCAATAGGCAGTTGTAACCTGTAACACACCTCGTTCAATCTTCTCAGGACTTTAAAGGGCCCCACAAACCGCCGACCCAGCTTCCAGCAGGGCAGGCGGAGGGGCAGGTTTCGAGTCGAGAGCCAGACTCGATCTCCCGGTGCATATACCGGTCCCTCACTGCGGTGGCGATCGGCGCTCGCCTTTTGACAACGGACGGCCCGCTGCAGATGGACATGGGCAGCGTCCCACGTCTCCTCCGAGCGCCGAATCCACTCATCCACCGCAGGGGCCTCGATCTGGCTCTCGTGCCATGGTGCCAGGACCGGCTGATACCCTAAAACACACTGGAAAGGTGTTCAATTGGTAGAGGAGTGGCGGAGAGAGTTCTGGGCCATCTCTGCCCAGGGGATATACCTAGACCACTCCTCAGGCCGGCCCTGGCAATAGGACCTCAGAAACCTACCCACATCCTGGTTGACTCGTTCAACCTGCCCATTGCTCTCTGGGTGGTACCCCGAGGTAAGGCTCACCGAGACCCCCCAAGCGTTCCATGAACGCCCCCCAGACTCTGGAGGTGAACTGGGGACCTCGGTCAGACACAATATCCTCGGGGACCCCATAGTGCCGGAACACGTGGGTAAATAGGGCCTCAGCGGTCTGTAGGGCAGTAGGGAGACCCGGCATTGGGAGGAGACGACAGGCCTTGGAAAACCGATCCACAACGACAAAAATGGTGGTATTCCCCTGGGAGGGGGGTAGGTCGGTCACAAAATCCACCGAGAGGTGGGACCATGGTCGTTGTGGAACGGGCAGGGGATGTAACTTTCCTCTGGGCAAATGTCTAGGCGCCTTACACTGGGCGCACACCGAGCAGGAGGAGACATAAACCCTCACATCCTTAGCTAACGTTGGCCACCAGTATTTCACACTAAGGCAGTGCACTGTCCGGCCAATACCTGGATGTCCAGAGGAGGGTGATGTATGAGCCCAATAAATAAGGCGATCACGAACCTCGAGCGGAACGTACGTCCGCCCCACAGGACACTCGGGGGAGTAGGGTCGGCACGCAGTGCCCGCTCGATTTCCGCATCGACCTCCCACACCACCGGAGCCACCAGACAAGACTCCGGCAGTATGGGAGTAGGCTCAATGGACCTCTCCTCTGTGTCATACCGCCGGGACAGGGCGTCTGCCTTACCGTTCTGGGACCCTGGGATGTATGTGATCTTAAAAACAAACCGGGTCAGGAACATGTTCCACCTAGCCTGAGGAGGGTTCAATCTCCTAGCTGCCCGGATGTACTCCAGGTTACGGTGGTCAGTCAGAATGAGGAAAGGGTGTTGAGCCCCCTCAAGCCAATGCCTCCACACCTTTAGGGCCTGGACTACAGCTAACAGCTCCCTGTCCCCTACGTCATAATTACGCTCCGCCGAGCTGAGCTTCTTAGAATAGAACGCACAGGGGCGGAGCTTAGGTGGCGTGCCGGACCGTTGCGACAGGACTGCCCCAATGCCGGCCTCGGACGCGTCTACCTCTACTTGGAATGGTAAAGAGGGATCCGGATGCGCCAGCACCGGAGCCGAGGTGAACAGGTTCTTCAGTTTGACAAATGCCCTGTCCGCCTCAGCTGACCACTGCAAACGAACCGGACCCCCCTTTAGCAGGGACGTAATGGGAGCTACAACCTGTCCAAAGCCCCTGATAAACCTCCGGTAGTAATTGGCAAAACCCCAAAACTGCTGCACCTCTTTTACAGTGGTTGGAGTTTGCCAATTACGCACGGCCGACACACGGTCAACCTCTATCTCCACACCAGACGCGGACAACCGATAACCCAAAAAGGAGACGGACTCCTGGAAGAACAAGCATTTCTCTGCCTTGACATACAAGTCATGCTCCAACAGTCTCCTCAACACTCGGCGTACCAGGGCTACATGCTCGGCTCGTGTAGAAGAGTACACTAGGATGTCGTCGATGTATACTACCACACCCTGCCCATGCATGTCCCGGAAAATCTCGTCAACAAAGGATTGGAAGACTGAAGGAGCATTCATTAACCCGTATGGCATGACGAGATACTCGTAATGACCCGAGGTGGTACTAAATGCTGTTTTCCATTCATCCCCCTCCCTAATGCGCACCAGATTGTACGCGCTCCTGAGAACCAACTTTGTGAAGAACCGCTTTCCGCGTAATGACTCTGTCAAAGTCGCAATCAGTGGAAGAGGGTAACTGTACTTAACCGTGATCTGATTGAGACTACGGTAATCAATACACGGGCGCAAACCCCCGTCCTTCTTCTTCACAAAGAAGAAACTTGAGGAAACCGGGGAAGTGGAGGACCGTATGTATCCCTGTGCCAAGGACTCGGCTATGTAAGTCTCCATAGCCGCTGTCTCCCCTCTTGAGACAGGGGATACACACGGCTCCGCGGAAGTGCCGCTCCTGTTTGGAGATCTATCGCACAATCCCCCCTGTCTATGAGGTGGTAGCCGTGTTGCCCTCGTTTTGCTGAACACAAGTGCTAAATCCTCATATTCAGGGGGGAATGCGCATTGCGGGCACTTGGTTCGGACTCTCTACCGAGGTCGCCCTAAGGAAACACCTAGACATCTCCCTACACACTGGGCAGACCACCCATAAGAGCCCTCTGTTGCCATGCAATGGTAGGATCATGGGCGCTAACCAGGGAAGCCCCAGCACCACGGGATACGCAGGAGAGTCAATCAGATAAAACTGAATGATCTCCTCATGACCCCCTCTGCGTCGTCATCTTAAGTGGTGCTGTGACTTCTCTGATCAACCCCGACCCCAACGGCCGGCTGTCTAGGGCATGAACAGGAAAGGGGGCTTCTACCGGCCGAAGGGGAATTCCTAACCTATAACAAAATTCACGATCAACAAAATTCCCAGCTGCGCCTGAATCTACTAGCGCCTTATGCTGGGAATGAGGTGCCACCTGTGGAAATCTCACAGGTATACACATGTGACCAACAGAGAGCTCTGGGTAAGTGGGGTGCCTACTCACCTGAAATGACTCCCCCAGTGCGTGACCTGTTGTCCCCTCTCCCAGGAGACCCTCCCCAGCACCTGGCCGCAGTGTGTCCTCCACGGCCACAGTTGGTGCAGGGGATGGCCCCCCTCGGGTTCTCTCTCCTCCTCTCTCTAGCGCCAGCACCTCCGAGCTCCATGGGAATCGGCTCGGAGGTGCTGGAGGGTGGAATGGACGACCCCCACTGGTACGTCCCGCGGGTAGCCAGCAGGGTGTCGAGACGGATGGAGATGTCCACCAACTGGTCGAAGGATAGGTTGGTGTCCCTGCAGGCCAGCTCACGACAAACGTCCTCTCGTAGGCTACACCGGTAATGGTCGGTGAGGGCCCTCTCATTCCACCCCGCATCCGCCGCTAGAGTCCGGAACTCCAGGGCGAACTCCTGTGCGCTCCTCTTCCCCTGTCGGAGGTGGAACAGACGCTCCCCGCCGCCTTCCCCTCAGGTGGATGATCGAACACAGCCCTGAAGCGGCGGGAGAACTCCGCGAGGTGATGGTAGCGGCGTCTATTCCCCTCCATTCGGCATTGGCCCACTCCAACGCCTTGCCGGATAGACAGGAGATGAGGGCGGAGACGCTCGTATCCCGAGGGCGCTGGGTGTATGGTGGCCAGGTAGAGTTCCACCTGCAGGAGGAACCCTGACACCCGGCTGCAGAACCATCATATGCCCTCGGGAGCGAGAGCCGAATGCCACTGGGTTCCGGTGCTGGGAGAGGAGGACTGGCCGTTGGTGATGGTATGGTGTGAGAAGGCGTAGGCACCTCTCCCGTAACCAACCGGCGCAGAGTGTTGGACACCTCGTTCATGGCGGCCCCAAGTTGCCGGATCATGGTGTCTTGGTCGCTGATCCGATCCTCCAGCGACTTGGGTGCCGCCGCTGCTCCTGCTGACTCCATACTGGTGTGTTGTTCTGTCACGGCTGAGGTGTATGTGGTGTGGGAGTCAGGCGCAGGACACCGAAGCTTAGTCCAACAAAGTTTACTTGTGAAACCACAAGGCAAAGATACAGTAAACGGCCTCAAGCAAAACAGAGGCGAGCAATACGCAAACTATGCGTAAAACAATAAACAACAAAACACGCAGCACTACGGACAGGCGAAAAACAACACACAACCTAACCAATACAAAACAGGCTACTTATAGAACGCGTAATCAGACACAAACGGACACAGGTGTAAAAGACAGACAAAAGCAATCGAACATAGAAACATTAAACGGTGGCAGCTAGTACTCCGGGGACGACGAACGCCGAAGCCTGCCCGAACTAGGAGGAGGAGCAGCCTCGGCAGAATCCGTGACACCTACTTACAAAGCATGTAGAGGTCTGTAATTTTTATCATAGGTACACTTCAACTGTGAGAGACGGAATCTAAAACAAAAATCCAGAAAATCACATTGTATGATTTTTAAGTAATTAATTTGCATTTTATTGCATGATATAAGTATTTGATCACCTACCAACCAGTAAGAATTCCGGCTCTCACAGACCTGTTAGTTGTTAATAATAATAATAATAATATGCCATTTAGCAGACGCTTTTATCCAAAGCGACTTACAGTCATGCGTGCATACATTTTTGTGTATGGGTGGTCCCGGGGATCGAACCCACTACCTTGGCGTTACAAGCGCCGTGCTCTACCAGCTGAGCTGCAGAGGACCACTTGTTCTTTAAGAAGCCCTCCTGTTTTCCACTCATTACCTGTATTAACTGCACCTGTTTGAACTCGTTACCTGTATAAAAGACACCTGTCCACACACTCAATCAAACAGACTCCAACCTCTCTACAATGGCCAAGACCAGAGAGCTGTGTAAGGACATAAGTGATACAATTGTAGACCTGCACAAGGCTGGGATGGGCTACAGGACAATAGGCAAGCAGCTTGGTAAGAAGGCAACAACTGTTGGCACAATTATTAGAAAATGGAAGAAGTTCAAGATGACGGTCCATCACCCTCGGTCTGGGGCTCCATGCAAGATCTCACCTCGTGGGGCATCAATGATCATGAGGAAGGTGAGGGATCAGCCCAGAACTACACGGCAGGACCTGGTCAATGACCTGAAGAGAGCTGGGACCACAGTCTCAAAGAAAACCATTAGTAACACACTACGCCGTCATGGATTAAAATCCTGCAGCGCACGCAAGGTCCCCCTGCTCAAGCCAGCGCATGTCCAGGCCCGTCTGAAGTTTGCCAATGACCATCTGGATGATCCAGAGGAGGAATGGGGAGAAGGTCATGTGGTCTGATGAGACAAAAATAGAGCTTTTTGGTCTAAACTCCACTCGCCGTGTTTGGAGGAAGAAGAAGGATGAGTACAACCCCAAGAACACCATCCCAACCGTGAAGCATGGAGGTGGAAACATCATTCTTTGGGGATGGTTTTCTGCAAAGGGGACAGGACGACTGCACCGTATTGAGGGGAGGATGGATGGGGCCATGAATCGCGAGATCTTGGCCAACAACCTCCTTCCCTCAGTAAGAGTATTGAAGATGGGTCGTGGCTGGGTCTTCCAGCATGACAACGACCCGAAACACACAGCCAGGGCAACTAAGGAGTGGCTCCGTAAGAAGCATCTCAAGGTCCTGGAGTGGCCTAGCCAGTCTCCAGATCTGAACCCAATAGAAAATCTTTGGAGTGAGCTGAAAGTCCGTATTGCCCAGCGACAGCCCCGAAACCTGAAGGATCTGGAGAAGGTCTATATGGAGGAGTGGGCCAAAATCCCTGCTGCAGTGTGTGCAAACCTGGTCAAGACCTACAGGAAACGTATGATCTCTGTAATTGCAAACAAAGGTTTCTGTACCAAATATTAAGTTCTGCTTTTCTGATGTATCAAATACTTATGTCATGCAATAAAATGAAAATTAATTACTTAAAAATCATACAATGTGATTTTCTGGATTTTTGTTTTAGATTCCGTCTCTCACAGTTTAAGTGTACCTATGATAAAAATTACAGACCTCTACATGCTTTGTAAGTAGGAAAACCTGCAAAATCAGCAGTGTATCATATACTTGTTCTCCCCACTGTATATATATATATATATATATAGAGAGAGAGAGAGAGAGAGAGAGAGAGAGAGAGAGAGAGAGAGAGAGAGAGAGAGAGAGAGAGAGAGAGAGAGAGAGAGAGAGAGATTACACCTTCAAAGCCAAGCCTGTTGATAGTGCTCTCAGTAGGCAACAGAGTGTTGGTTTTTGTGTTGACCAATGACCACATACTATCGCTCCTAGTTTAACAGCAATAATCAGTGTCTAACTTTTATTAAGCTGATGTTCCATTACGAGCCATTCAGCTTAATTTATAAGCATACACCAATTAGCACATGCACACCAGAGTAAATAAACATTTTGAAGTGATATTGGGTACAAGAGAAGAGCTGTTGTTGAGAATAAACCCAGACCTTACACTAATAACCAAAATTTCCAAAATATGATTTAGAGACACTGAATCATGTTTTCAACTATGATGGTTGAAAACATGTACACAACTAAATGGAAACCTAGCAACATTGATTCAGTATAATATATAGTGAACACAGTAGAAAATATGTTTAGATTAATATATTATAATTACGATTTTTGATTAATGATGGATTTTGCTGTAGTTATATGATTTTGTACATTTTCATGAGGAAGAAAAGATAGTCATCATTCCTAGCATTTTGTCTGTTAGCATGCGCATTATACACTATTACATTTAGCTAGAAAGTCAGACTAGCATATTTTCAAGGATTCAGTGCATGGCTGTCTCTATCTATTTGAATATGAATACACCACTCTCTGATACAGCAAAGGCTGTTCTCCACAGAATCACACAACCTTCAATTTAACCTCAGAACCATCATGTTCAATGGGGACTGGCCTTTCTATTGTGAAAGATACGACATTCCTATTTTTTCAGCAAAATGATTTAATTAAGCCCAACACATTCCAAAAGAAACAGTAATTTTGGGACACAATCATACAAAATGTGTCTGGCAAAGATAATTCCACTTAATGGAAGCATTTAAATGTGTTGGCTGAAGCCTGTACTGGACCTTGGATAATATATCATGGCTCTTGTGTATTGCTGTAGATTATCTTTATAAACACGATTAAGCGAGCACAGTCAATATGGCTGTTTACCGTAATTGTTGCATTATAGGTTTGAATGAAAAACCTAATTTACAATTGTGAATTAAATAAACCATATCTACTGAACCATATCCAATAAGACATCTTAACATAACAGATTGATAATCATTTAGAAAAATAGGAATACCATATCAAGTATGGTAGGGTATATCAAGAAGTAGATCTTCACTCATTGGATGTAGTCAATGTATGTAATTTTTACTGACAAAATACTTGCCTGGATTGTTTAGTTTTGTTGTCAATTAAGATAACAATTTGCCATATTACTTTATGTTGGTGTGGGTAATTTGTTCTGATACCAAAAAGGTCTACACATCTCAAACAAAATGCAGCTAAAATCTACCAGAGTCATCCCAGCTTCAAATGAGGGCTGGACCCACAACGGGAGTGCTGGCCCGAGCTGTCAAATTTTCTGTTGATATCTTAATCAACAGAAGTAGGATAAACTATTGTTAATGGGGGTGTGAGAGTGTATTTTCAAGCAGCAGGCAGAAAAAGGGGAGCGAGGATGTGTTCGGTCAGCTCAAACAGCAGAGAAATACTTTGGGGAGGATGCCTCCTTTGTGACATGTGCAGCGTAGACATAATGAATTATATTATAATTACAATGCAGGGTCTGTAAAAAGGGACAAAACAGATATTTGACCGGGGGGTGGAGTGTGCTGCACCATAGAGACCATGGCCACTACAGAGCACAGTCCCGACTGCAGTTCCATTCAGATCACTTTAACTTAGACAAATCTCAATACGAATGCACACAACAGACATCTCCAGTGAATAGCGCTTTGTTCCTGAAATAAAAAGATTTGAAAGAGGCCCCCATATCGTCTCATACTTCTCTGAACAGTCACATCAGGCATGGGGAGAACATACCTCTATCAGCGCATGTGACCAGTTTAACCGGGCTATAGTTGTATGGCTTTAACTGATAGTCATCGTACTCTTCTCATTCTTATTGTTTTACATAGTGTGAATGAAAAGCACAGACAGAAGCACAGCCGTTAAGGTTGACAACTGGAATGCTGCCTATTCTCTCTACATATTCACTCCCATTGGCGACACAGACAATAAGCAATGCAGTGAATGTGGGAAAATGTGAAATGCTAAACCGTGTGTGTGTGTGTGTGTGTGTGTGTGTGTGTGTGTGCACGTATGGAAGTGTGTGTGTGTGTGTGTGTGTGTGTGTGTGTGTGTGCATGCGTATAAGGGCTATGGAGGGGTTCGAAGGCTGTGCTTGTGTTTGGTGATGGTGAGGTCTAGTGGTTGTATAGGCATGTGGGGGAAGTATAGAGTGAAGCGGAGAGAGAAAGAGAGAAGCAGAGGGGAGGGAAGCTGGCAGTGACTGAGAAGATGAGGATTTGACAGCGAGGTGACGGAGAGTTCAAACAAAATGAGGCTTGTAGATTAGCAGCGCTCCCCTCTGTGACAGGTGTCATCTCTTGGGGCAGTCTGTCACTCTGCCTACTGCCACTCTCTATATAATACCAGGATGAAGAGGAGAGGGAGAGGGGAGTGGCAGCACCAGTCTCACCTCACCAGGCACGTCCACCCGGAGTTTCCCTGCCAGTCACCTAGATTAAAGCTTAGGTGGCAGAGGGAAGCACCAGGAAGAACAGAAGCCAAGCTAAAGGGAAAACACACCATTAAAGCAATGCCTTTCTTCTCTGAAAACAACACTATTAGTACAATATTTGAAGAAGGATTCAGGTCAGGTTAACATATGATTACTCATTTAGTCCTACTCTGATAAATATTTTCATATTCAGAAAACACAAGTAATGTGGTGATGATGGTTCAATGCTTTGATAGGTTGGGTCATCTTCTTCATTAACTTGATCAAGTGTGATGTAACATATAGACGAAGTTGGTCATGGACAATGCCCCATGTTACATGAAGGCTACTATCCACAATAAAAAAATAAGAATATGTATATATATACAGTATCTATGAATACTACTACACATATTCAATCTGTGTCACGTCAATCAAACACCCTTTTCCATAATTAACTACATATAATTCTCAAATTAGATCTGTATTAAGTTATCACAGCCATTTAACTTACATCTGTCCAGAAAATGTAAATAGACTAACCTACACATACAGTGGCTGGGACTCCAGGCTCACCTCCATCCACTATTAACTCCCTTCCTATTCTAGGGAGAGTCAGTCGTTTTCTTGGTGTTGGTGGAGAATAAGCGAGTTTCCTGCTGGCCAGTGTGAGTGAGGCCCTTTCACATGACTCTAAC